>NW_027463502.1:0-36918 GCF_050947455.1 Rhinoderma darwinii | reverse complement strand
TGGCGCTGAGACGAATGGCCGCCAAGATCGAGCGTCTAGGACTTACGGTTCAAGATTAGCTTTAGAAACATTTGCCTTAGGAACATGCAGAGAAGTCCAAGATAGTGTTTTTTAGACTGGCTGCCACGAGCTGAATCGAATGCAGCCAAGAGCGAGCGTCTAGGACTTACGGTTCAGGAGTTATTCACAGAAACATGGTTCTGAACATGCTGCCAATTGCTCGCCTGGGAAACATGCAGAGAAGTCCAAGATAGTGTTTTTTAGACTGGCTGCCACGAGCTGAATCGAATGCAGCCAAGAGCGAGCGTCTAGGACTTACGGTTCAGGAGTTATTCACAGAAACATGGTTCTTTTACTGCCAGCCGCGAAAGCGAAAATAACCAAGATCGAGCGTCTAGGATTTACTTGTCAATAACTCGCCTGGGAAACATCCAGAGAAGTCAAACACAGTGCTCCTATACTAATTGCCTGGCGCTGAGACGAATGCCGCCAAGATCGAGCGTCTAGGACTTACGGTTCAAGAATTAGCTTTAGAAACATTTGCCTTAGGAACATGCAGAGAAGTCCAAGATAGTGTTTTTTAGACTGGCTGCCACGAGCTGAATCGAATGCAGCCAAGAGCGAGCGTCTAGGACTTACGGTTCAGGAGTTATTCACAGAAACATGGTTCTGAACATGCTGCCAATTGCTCGCCTGGGAAACATGCAGAGAAGTCCAAGATAGTGTTTTTAGACTGGCTGCCACGAGCTGAATCGAATGCAGCCAAGAGCGAGCGTCTAGGACTTACGGTTCAGGAGTTATTCACAGAAACATGGTTCTGAACATGCTGCCAATTGCTCGCCTGGGAAACATGCAGAGAAGTCCAAGATAGTGTTTTTTAGACTGGCTGCCACGAGCTGAATCGAATGCAGCCAAGAGCGAGCGTCTAGGACTTACGGTTCAGGAGTTATTCACAGAAACATGGTTCTGAACATGCTGCCAATTGCTCGCCTGGGAAACATGCAGAGAAGTCCAAGATAGTGTTTTTTAGACTGGCTGCCACGAGCTGAATCGAATGCAGCCAAGAGCGAGCGTCTAGGACTTACGGTTCAGGAGTTATTCACAGAAACATGGTTCTGAACATGCTGACAATTGCTCGCCTGGGAAACATGCAGAGAAGTCCAAGATAGTGTTTTTTAGACTGGCTGCCACGAGCTGAATCGAATGCAGCCAAGAGCGAGCGTCTAGGACTTACGTTCAGGAGTTATTCACAGAAACATGGTTCTGAAAATGCTGCAATTGCTCGCCTGGGAAACAAGCAGAGAAGTCCAAGATAGTGTTTTTTAGACTGGCTGCCACGAGCTGAATCGAATGCAGCCAAGAGCGAGCGTCTAGGACTTACGGTTCAGAGTTATTCACAGAAACATGGTTCTTTTACTGCCAGCCGCGAAAGCGAAAATAACCAAGATCGAGCGTCTAGGATTTACTTGTCAATAACTCGCCTGGGAAACATCCAGAGAAGTCAAACACAGTGCTCCTATACTAATTGCGTGGCGCTGAGACGAATGCCGCCAAGATCGAGCGTCTAGGACTTACGGTTCAAGAATTAGCTTTAGAAACATTTGCCTTAGGAACATGCAGAGAAGTCCAGATAGTGTTTTTTAGACTGGCTGCCACGAGCTGAATCGAATGCAGCCAAGAGCGAGCGTCTAGGACTTACGGTTCAGGAGTTATTCACAGAAACATGGTTCTGAACATGCTGCCAATTGCTCGCCTGGGAAACATGCAGAGAAGTCCAAGATAGTGTTTTTTAGACTGGCTGCCACGAGCTGAATCGAATGCAGCCAAGAGCGAGCGTCTAGGACTTACGGTTCAGGAGTTATTCACAGAAACATGGTTCTGAACATGCTGCCAATTGCTCGCCTGGGAAACATGCAGAGAAGTCCAAGATAGTGTTTTTTAGACTGGCTGCCACGAGCTGAATCGAATGCAGCCAAGAGCGAGCGTCTAGGACTTACGGTTCAGGAGTTATTCACAGAAACATGGTTCTGAACATGCTGCCAATTGCTCGCCTGGGAAACAAGCAGAGAAGTCCAAGATAGTGTTTTTTAGACTGGCTGCCACGAGCTGAATCGAATGCAGCCAAGAGCGAGCGTCTAGGACTTACGGTTCAGGAGTTATTCACAGAAACATGGTTCTTTTACTGCCAGCCGCGAAAGCGAAAATAACCAAGATCGAGCGTCTAGGATTTACTTGTCAATAACTCGCCTGGGAAACATCCAGAGAAGTCAAACACAGATCTCCTATACTAATTGCCTGGCGCTGAGACGGAATGCCAGCCAAGATCGAGCGTCTAGGACTTACGGTTCAAGAATTAGCTTTAGAAACATTTGCCTTAGGAACATGCAGAGAAGTCCAAGATAGTGTTTTTTAGACTGGCTGCCACGAGCTGAATCGAATGCAGCCAAGAGCGAGCGTCTAGGACTTACGGTTCAGGGAGTTATTCACAGAAACATGGTTCTGAACATGCTGCCAATTGCTCGCCTGGGAAACATGCAGAGAAGTCCAAGATAGTGTTTTTTAGACTGGCTGCCACGAGCTGAATCGAATGCAGCCAAGAGCGAGCGTCTAGGACTTACGGTTCAGGAGTTATTCACAGAAACATGGTTCTTTTACTGCCAGCCGCGAAAGCGAAAATAACCAAGATCGAGCGTCTAGGATTTACTTGTCAATAACTCGCCTGGGAAACATCCAGAGAAGTCAAACACAGTGCTCCTATACTAATTGCCTGGCGCTGAGACGAATGCCGCCAAGATCGAGCGTCTAGGACTTACGGTTCAAGAATTAGCTTTAGAAACATTTGCCTTAGGAACATGCAGAGAAGTCCAAGATAGTGTTTTTTAGACTGGCTGCCACGAGCTGAATCGAATGCAGCCAAGAGCGAGCGTCTAGGACTTACGGTTCAGGAGTTATTCACAGAAACATGGTTCTGAACATGCTGCCAATTGCTCGCCTGGGAAACATGCAGAGAAGTCCAAGATAGTGTTTTTTAGACTGGCTGCCACGAGCTGAATCGAATGCAGCCAAGAGCGAGCGTCTAGGACTTACGGTTCAGGAGTTATTCACAGAAACATGGTTCTTTTACTGCCAGCCGCGGAAAGCGAAAATAACCAAGATCGAGCGTCTAGGATTTACTTGTCAATAACTCGCCTGGGAAACATCCAGAGAAGTCAAACACAGTGCTCCTATACTAATTGCTGCGCTGAGACGAATGCCGCCAAGATCGAGCGTCTAGGACTTACGGTTCAAGAATTAGCTTTAGAAACATTTGCCTTAGGAACATGCAGAGAAGTCCAAGATAGTGTTTTTTAGACTGGCTGCCACGAGCTGAATCGAATGCAGCCAAGAGCGAGCGTCTAGGACTTACGGTCAGGAGTTATTCACAGAAACATGGTTCTGAACATGCTGCCAATTGCTCGCCTGGGAAACATGCAGAGAAGTCCAAGATAGTGTTTTTTAGACTGGCTGCCACGAGCTGAATCGAATGCAGCCAAGAGCGAGCGTCTAGGACTTACGGTTCAGGAGTTATTCACAGAAACATGGTTCTGAACATGCTGCCAATTGCTCGCCTGGGAAACATGCAGAGAAGTCCAAGATAGTGTTTTTTAGACTGGCTGCCACGAGCTGAATCGAATGCAGCCAAGAGCGAGCGTCTAGGACTTACGGTTCAGGAGTTATTCACAGAAACATGGTTCTGAACATGCTGCCAATTGCTCGCCTGGGAAACATGCAGAGAAGTCCAAGATAGTGTTTTTTAGACTGGCTGCCACGAGCTGAATCGAATGCAGCCAAGAGCGAGCGTCTAGGACTTACGGTTCAGGAGTTATTCACAGAAACATGGTTCTGAACATGCTGCCAATTGCTCGCCTGGGAAACATGCAGAGAAGTCCAAGATAGTGTTTTTTAGACTGGCTGCCACGAGCTGAATCGAATGCAGCCAAGAGCGAGCGTCTAGGACTTACGGTTCAGGAGTTATTCACAGAAACATGGTTCTGAACATGCTGCCAATTGCTCGCCTGGGAAACATGCAGAGAAGTCCAAGATAGTGTTTTTTAGACTGGCTGCCACGAGCTGAATCGAATGCAGCCAAGAGCGAGCGTCTAGGACTTACGGTTCAGGAGTTATTCACAGAAACATGGTTCTGAACATGCTGCCAATTGCTCGCCTGGGAAACATGCAGAGAAGTCCAAGATAGTGTTTTTTAGACTGGCTGCCACGAGCTGAATCGAATGCAGCCAAGAGCGAGCGTCTAGGACTTACGGTTCAGGAGTTATTCACAGAAACATGGTTCTGAACATGCTGCCAATTGCTCGCCTGGGGAAACATGCAGAGAAGTCCAAGATAGTGTTTTTTAGACTGGCTGCCACGAGCTGAATCGAATGCAGCCAAGAGCGAGCGTCTAGGACTTACGGTTCAGGAGTTATTCACAGAAACATGGTTCTGAACATGCTGCCAATTGCTCGCCTGGGAAACATGCAGAGAAGTCCAAGATAGTGTTTTTAGACTGGCTGCCACGAGCTGATCGAATGCAGCCAAGAGCGAGCGTCTAGGACTTACGGTTCAGGAGTTATTCACAGAAACATGGTTCTGAACATGCTGCCAATTGCTCGCCTGGGAAACATGCAGAGAAGTCCAAGATAGTGTTTTTTAGACTGGCTGCCACGAGCTGAATCGAATGCAGCCAAGAGCGAGCGTCTAGGACTTACGGTTCAGGAGTTATTCACAGAAACATGGTTCTTTTACTGCCAGCCGCGAAAGCGAAAATAACCAAGATCGAGCGTCTAGGATTTACTTGTCAATAACTCGCCTGGGAAACATCCAGAGAAGTCAAACACAGTGCTCCTATACTAATTGCCTGGCGCTGAGACGAATGCCGCCAAGATCGAGCGTCTAGGACTTACGGTTCAAGAATTAGCTTTAGAAACATTTGCCTTAGGAAACATGCAGAGAAGTCCAAGATAGTGTTTTTTAGACTGGCTGCCACGAGCTGAATCGAATGCAGCCAAGAGCGAGCGTCTAGGACTTACGGTTCAGGAGTTATTCACAGAAACATGGTTCTGAACATGCTGCCAATTGCTCGCCTGGGGAAACATGCAGAGAAGTCCAAGATAGTGTTTTTTAGACTGGCTGCCACGAGCTGAATCGAATGCAGCCAAGAGCGAGCGTCTAGGACTTACGGTTCAGGAGTTATTCACAGAAACATGGTTCTGAACATGCTGCCAATTGCTCGCCTGGGAAACATGCAGAGAAGTCCAAGATAGTGTTTTTTAGACTGGCTGCCACGAGCTGAATCGAATGCAGCCAAGAGCGAGCGTCTAGGACTTACGGTTCAGGAGTTATTCACAGAAACATGGTTCTGAACATGCTGCCAATTGCTCGCCTGGGAAACATGCAGAGAAGTCCAAGATAGTGTTTTTTAGACTGGCTGCCACGAGCTGAATCGAATGCAGCCAAGAGCGAGCGTCTAGGACTTACGGTTCAGGAGTTATTCACAGAAACATGGTTCTGAACATGCTGACAATTGCTCGCCTGGGAAACATGCAGAGAAGTCCAAGATAGTGTTTTTTAGACTGGCTGCCACGAGCTGAATCGAATGCAGCCAAGAGCGAGCGTCTAGGACTTACGGTTCAGGAGTTATTCACAGAAACATGGTTCTGAAAATGCTGCCAATTGCTCGCCTGGGAAACAAGCAGAGAAGTCCAAGATAGTGTTTTTTAGACTGGCTGCCACGAGCTGAATCGAATGCAGCCAAGAGCGAGCGTCTAGGACTTACGGTTCAGGAGTTATTCACAGAAACATGGTTCTTTTACTGCCAGCCGCGAAAGCGAAAATAACCAAGATCGAGCGTCTAGGATTTACTTGTCAATAACTCGCCTGGGAAACATCCAGAGAAGTCAAACACAGTGCTCCTATACTAATTGCGTGGCGCTGAGACGAATGCCGCCAAGATCGAGCGTCTAGGACTTACGGTTCAAGAATTAGCTTTAGAAACATTTGCCTTAGGAACATGCAGAGAAGTCCAAGATAGTGTTTTTTAGACTGGCTGCCACGAGCTGAATCGAATGCAGCCAAGAGCGAGCGTCTAGGACTTACGGTTCAGGAGTTATTCACAGAAACATGGTTCTGAACATGCTGCCAATTGCTCGCCTGGGAAACATGCAGAGAAGTCCAAGATAGTGTTTTTTAGACTGGCTGCCACGAGCTGAATCGAATGCAGCCAAGAGCGAGCGTCTAGGACTTACGGTTCAGGAGTTATTCACAGAAACATGGTTCTGAACATGCTGCCAATTGCTCGCCTGGGAAACATGCAGAGAAGTCCAAGATAGTGTTTTTTAGACTGGCTGCCACGAGCTGAATCGAATGCAGCCAAGAGCGAGCGTCTAGGACTTACGGTTCAGGAGTTATTCACAGAAACATGGTTCTGAACATGCTGCCAATTGCTCGTCTGGGAAACATGCAGAGAAGTCCAAGATAGTGTTTTTTAGACTGGCTGCCACGAGCTGAATCGAATGCAGCCAAGAGCGAGCGTCTAGGACTTACGGTTCAGGAGTTATTCACAGAAACATGGTTCTGAACATGCTGCCAATTGCTCGCCTGGGAAACATGCAGAGAAGTCCAAGATAGTGTTTTTTAGACTGGCTGCCACGAGCTGAATCGAATGCAGCCAAGAGCGAGCGTCTAGGACTTACGGTTCAGGAGTTATTCACAGAAACATGGTTCTTTTACTGCCAGCCGCGAAAGCGAAAATAACCAAGATCGAGCGTCTAGGATTTACTTGTCAATAACTCGCCTGGGAAACATCCAGAGAAGTCAAACACAGTGCTCCTATACTAATTGCCAGGCGCTGAGACGAATGCCGCCAAGATCGAGCGTCTAGGACTTACGGTTCAGGAGTTATTCACAGAAACATGGTTCTGAACATGCTGCCAATTTCTCGCCTGGGAAACATGCAGAGAAGTCCAAGATAGTGTTTTTTAGACTGGCTGCCACGAGCTGAATCGAATGCAGCCAAGAGCGAGCGTCTAGGACTTACGGTTCAGGAGTTATTCACAGAAACATGGTTCTTTTACTGCCAGCCGCGAAAGCGAAAATAACCAAGATCGAGCGTCTAGGATTTACTTGTCAATAACTCGCCTGGGAAACATCCAGAGAAGTCAAACACAGTGCTCCTATACTAATTGCCAGGCGCTGAGACGAATGCCGCCAAGATCGAGCGTCTAGGACTTACGGTTCAGGAGTTATTCACAGAAACATGGTTTTGAACATGCTGCCAATTTCTCGCCTGGGAAACATGCAGAGAAGTCCAAGATAGTGTTTTTTAGACTGGCTGCCACGAGCTGAATCGAATGCAGCCAAGAGCGAGCGTCTAGGACTTACGGTTCAGGAGTTATTCACAGAAACATGGTTCTGAACATGCTGCCAATTGCTCGCCTGGGAAACATGCAGAGAAGTCCAAGATAGTGTTTTTTAGACTGGCTGCCACGAGCTGAATCGAATGCAGCCAAGAGCGAGCGTCTAGGACTTACGGTTCAGGAGTTATTCACAGAAACATGGTTCTGAACATGCTGCCAATTTCTCGCCTGGGAAACATGCAGAGAAGTCCAAGATAGTGTTTTTTAGACTGGCTGCCACGAGCTGAATCGAATGCAGCCAAGAGCGAGCGTCTAGGACTTACGGTTCAGGAGTTATTCACAGAAACATGGTTCTGAACATGCTGCCAATTGCTCGCCTGGGAAACATGCAGAGAAGTCCAAGATAGTGTTTTTTAGACTGGCTGCCACGAGCTGAATCGAATGCAGCCAAGAGCGAGCGTCTAGGACTTACGGTTCAGGAGTTATTCACAGAAACATGGTTCTGAACATGCTGACAATTGCTCGCCTGGGAAACATGCAGAGAAGTCCAAGATAGTGTTTTTTAGACTGGCTGCCACGAGCTGAATCGAATGCAGCCAAGAGCGAGCGTCTAGGACTTACGGTTCAGGAGTTATTCACAGAAACATGGTTCTGAAAATGCTGCCAATTGCTCGCCTGGGAAACAAGCAGAGAAGTCCAAGATAGTGTTTTTTAGACTGGCTGCCACGAGCTGAATCGAATGCAGCCAAGAGCGAGCGTCTAGGACTTACGGTTCAGGAGTTATTCACAGAAACATGGTTCTTTTACTGCCAGCCGCGAAAGCGAAAATAACCAAGATCGAGCGTCTAGGATTTACTTGTCAATAACTCGCCTGGGAAACATCCAGAGAAGTCAAACACAGTGCTCCTATACTAATTGCGTGGCGCTGAGACGAATGCCGCCAAGATCGAGCGTCTAGGACTTACGGTTCAAGAATTAGCTTTAGAAACATTTGCCTTAGGAACATGCAGAGAAGTCCAAGATAGTGTTTTTTAGACTGGCTGCCACGAGCTGAATCGAATGCAGCCAAGAGCGAGCGTCTAGGACTTACGGTTCAGGAGTTATTCACAGAAACATGGTTCTGAACATGCTGCCAATTGCTCGCCTGGGAAACATGCAGAGAAGTCCAAGATAGTGTTTTTTAGACTGGCTGCCACGAGCTGAATCGAATGCAGCCAAGAGCGAGCGTCTAGGACTTACGGTTCAGGAGTTATTCACAGAAACATGGTTCTGAACATGCTGCCAATTGCTCGCCTGGGAAACATGCAGAGAAGTCCAAGATAGTGTTTTTTAGACTGGCTGCCACGAGCTGAATCGAATGCAGCCAAGAGCGAGCGTCTAGGACTTACGGTTCAGGAGTTATTCACAGAAACATGGTTCTTTTACTGCCAGCCGCGAAAGCGAAAATAACCAAGATCGAGCGTCTAGGATTTACTTGTCAATAACTCGCCTGGGAAACATCCAGAGAAGTCAAACACAGTGCTCCTATACTAATTGCCTGGCGCTGAGACGAATGCCGCCAAGATCGAGCGTCTAGGACTTACGGTTCAAGAATTAGCTTTAGAAACATTTGCCTTAGGAACATGCAGAGAAGTCCAAGATAGTGTTTTTTAGACTGGCTGCCACGAGCTGAATCGAATGCAGCCAAGAGCGAGCGTCTAGGACTTACGGTTCAGGAGTTATTCACAGAAACATGGTTCTGAACATGCTGCCAATTGCTCGCCTGGGAAACATGCAGAGAAGTCCAAGATAGTGTTTTTTAGACTGGCTGCCACGAGCTGAATCGAATGCAGCCAAGAGCGAGCGTCTAGGACTTACGGTTCAGGAGTTATTCACAGAAACATGGTTCTGAACATGCTGCCAATTGCTCGCCTGGGAAACATGCAGAGAAGTCCAAGATAGTGTTTTTTAGACTGGCTGCCACGAGCTGAATCGAATGCAGCCAAGAGCGAGCGTCTAGGACTTACGGTTCAGGAGTTATTCACAGAAACATGGTTCTGAACATGCTGCCAATTGCTCGCCTGGGAAACATGCAGAGAAGTCCAAGATAGTGTTTTTTAGACTGGCTGCCACGAGCTGAATCGAATGCAGCCAAGAGCGAGCGTCTAGGACTTACGGTTCAGGAGTTATTCACAGAAACATGGTTCTGAACATGCTGCCAATTGCTCGCCTGGGAAACATGCAGAGAAGTCCAAGATAGTGTTTTTTAGACTGGCTGCCACGAGCTGAATCGAATGCAGCCAAGAGCGAGCGTCTAGGACTTACGGTTCAGGAGTTATTCACAGAAACATGGTTCTGAACATGCTGACAATTGCTCGCCTGGGAAACATGCAGAGAAGTCCAAGATAGTGTTTTTTAGACTGGCTGCCACGAGCTGAATCGAATGCAGCCAAGAGCGAGCGTCTAGGACTTACGGTTCAGGAGTTATTCACAGAAACATGGTTCTGAAAATGCTGCCAATTGCTCGCCTGGGAAACAAGCAGAGAAGTCCAAGATAGTGTTTTTTAGACTGGCTGCCACGAGCTGAATCGAATGCAGCCAAGAGCGAGCGTCTAGGACTTACGGTTCAGGAGTTATTCACAGAAACATGGTTCTTTTACTGCCAGCCGCGAAAGCGAAAATAACCAAGATCGAGCGTCTAGGATTTACTTGTCAATAACTCGCCTGGGAAACATCCAGAGAAGTCAAACACAGTGCTCCTATACTAATTGCGTGGCGCTGAGACGAATGCCGCCAAGATCGAGCGTCTAGGACTTACGGTTCAAGAATTAGCTTTAGAAACATTTGCCTTAGGAACATGCAGAGAAGTCCAAGATAGTGTTTTTTAGACTGGCTGCCACGAGCTGAATCGAATGCAGCCAAGAGCGAGCGTCTAGGACTTACGGTTCAGGAGTTATTCACAGAAACATGGTTCTGAACATGCTGCCAATTGCTCGCCTGGGAAACATGCAGAGAAGTCCAAGATAGTGTTTTTTAGACTGGCTGCCACGAGCTGAATCGAATGCAGCCAAGAGCGAGCGTCTAGGACTTACGGTTCAGGAGTTATTCACAGAAACATGGTTCTGAACATGCTGCCAATTGCTCGCCTGGGAAACATGCAGAGAAGTCCAAGATAGTGTTTTTTAGACTGGCTGCCACGAGCTGAATCGAATGCAGCCAAGAGCGAGCGTCTAGGACTTACGGTTCAGGAGTTATTCACAGAAACATGGTTCTGAACATGCTGCCAATTGCTCGTCTGGGAAACATGCAGAGAAGTCCAAGATAGTGTTTTTTAGACTGGCTGCCACGAGCTGAATCGAATGCAGCCAAGAGCGAGCGTCTAGGACTTACGGTTCAGGAGTTATTCACAGAAACATGGTTCTGAACATGCTGCCAATTGCTCGCCTGGGAAACATGCAGAGAAGTCCAAGATAGTGTTTTTTAGACTGGCTGCCACGAGCTGAATCGAATGCAGCCAAGAGCGAGCGTCTAGGACTTACGGTTCAGGAGTTATTCACAGAAACATGGTTCTTTTACTGCCAGCCGCGAAAGCGAAAATAACCAAGATCGAGCGTCTAGGATTTACTTGTCAATAACTCGCCTGGGAAACATCCAGAGAAGTCAAACACAGTGCTACTATACTAATTGCCAGGCGCTGAGACGAATGCCGCCAAGATCGAGCGTCTAGGACTTACGGTTCAGGAGTTATTCACAGAAACATGGTTCTGAACATGCTGCCAATTTCTCGCCTGGGAAACATGCAGAGAAGTCCAAGATAGTGTTTTTTAGACTGGCTGCCACGAGCTGAATCGAATGCAGCCAAGAGCGAGCGTCTAGGACTTACGGTTCAGGAGTTATTCACAGAAACATGGTTCTTTTACTGCCAGCCGCGAAAGCGAAAATAACCAAGATCGAGCGTCTAGGATTTACTTGTCAATAACTCGCCTGGGAAACATCCAGAGAAGTCAAACACAGTGCTCCTATACTAATTGCCAGGCGCTGAGACGAATGCCGCCAAGATCGAGCGTCTAGGACTTACGGTTCAGGAGTTATTCACAGAAACATGGTTTTGAACATGCTGCCAATTTCTCGCCTGGGAAACATGCAGAGAAGTCCAAGATAGTGTTTTTTAGACTGGCTGCCACGAGCTGAATCGAATGCAGCCAAGAGCGAGCGTCTAGGACTTACGGTTCAGGAGTTATTCACAGAAACATGGTTCTGAACATGCTGCCAATTGCTCGCCTGGGAAACATGCAGAGAAGTCCAAGATAGTGTTTTTTAGACTGGCTGCCACGAGCTGAATCGAATGCAGCCAAGAGCGAGCGTCTAGGACTTACGGTTCAGGAGTTATTCACAGAAACATGGTTCTGAACATGCTGCCAATTTCTCGCCTGGGAAACATGCAGAGAAGTCCAAGATAGTGTTTTTTAGACTGGCTGCCACGAGCTGAATCGAATGCAGCCAAGAGCGAGCGTCTAGGACTTACGGTTCAGGAGTTATTCACAGAAACATGGTTCTGAACATGCTGCCAATTGCTCGCCTGGGAAACATGCAGAGAAGTCCAAGATAGTGTTTTTTAGACTGGCTGCCACGAGCTGAATCGAATGCAGCCAAGAGCGAGCGTCTAGGACTTACGGTTCAGGAGTTATTCACAGAAACATGGTTCTGAACATGCTGACAATTGCTCGCCTGGGAAACATGCAGAGAAGTCCAAGATAGTGTTTTTTAGACTGGCTGCCACGAGCTGAATCGAATGCAGCCAAGAGCGAGCGTCTAGGACTTACGGTTCAGGAGTTATTCACAGAAACATGGTTCTGAAAATGCTGCCAATTGCTCGCCTGGGAAACAAGCAGAGAAGTCCAAGATAGTGTTTTTTAGACTGGCTGCCACGAGCTGAATCGAATGCAGCCAAGAGCGAGCGTCTAGGACTTACGGTTCAGGAGTTATTCACAGAAACATGGTTCTTTTACTGCCAGCCGCGAAAGCGAAAATAACCAAGATCGAGCGTCTAGGATTTACTTGTCAATAACTCGCCTGGGAAACATCCAGAGAAGTCAAACACAGTGCTCCTATACTAATTGCGTGGCGCTGAGACGAATGCCGCCAAGATCGAGCGTCTAGGACTTACGGTTCAAGAATTAGCTTTAGAAACATTTGCCTTAGGAACATGCAGAGAAGTCCAAGATAGTGTTTTTTAGACTGGCTGCCACGAGCTGAATCGAATGCAGCCAAGAGCGAGCGTCTAGGACTTACGGTTCAGGAGTTATTCACAGAAACATGGTTCTGAACATGCTGCCAATTGCTCGCCTGGGAAACATGCAGAGAAGTCCAAGATAGTGTTTTTTAGACTGGCTGCCACGAGCTGAATCGAATGCAGCCAAGAGCGAGCGTCTAGGACTTACGGTTCAGGAGTTATTCACAGAAACATGGTTCTGAACATGCTGCCAATTGCTCGCCTGGGAAACATGCAGAGAAGTCCAAGATAGTGTTTTTTAGACTGGCTGCCACGAGCTGAATCGAATGCAGCCAAGAGCGAGCGTCTAGGACTTACGGTTCAGGAGTTATTCACAGAAACATGGTTCTTTTACTGCCAGCCGCGAAAGCGAAAATAACCAAGATCGAGCGTCTAGGATTTACTTGTCAATAACTCGCCTGGGAAACATCCAGAGAAGTCAAACACAGTGCTCCTATACTAATTGCGTGGCGCTGAGACGAATGCCGCCAAGATCGAGCGTCTAGGACTTACGGTTCAAGAATTAGCTTTAGAAACATTTGCCTTAGGAACATGCAGAGAAGTCCAAGATAGTGTTTTTTAGACTGGCTGCCACGAGCTGAATCGAATGCAGCCAAGAGCGAGCGTCTAGGACTTACGGTTCAGGAGTTATTCACAGAAACATGGTTCTGAACATGCTGCCAATTGCTCGCCTGGGAAACATGCAGAGAAGTCCAAGATAGTGTTTTTTAGACTGGCTGCCACGAGCTGAATCGAATGCAGCCAAGAGCGAGCGTCTAGGACTTACGGTTCAGGAGTTATTCACAGAAACATGGTTCTGAACATGCTGCCAATTGCTCGCCTGGGAAACATGCAGAGAAGTCCAAGATAGTGTTTTTTAGACTGGCTGCCACGAGCTGAATCGAATGCAGCCAAGAGCGAGCGTCTAGGACTTACGGTTCAGGAGTTATTCACAGAAACATGGTTCTGAACATGCTGCCAATTGCTCGCCTGGGAAACAAGCAGAGAAGTCCAAGATAGTGTTTTTTAGACTGGCTGCCACGAGCTGAATCGAATGCAGCCAAGAGCGAGCGTCTAGGACTTACGGTTCAGGAGTTATTCACAGAAACATGGTTCTTTTACTGCCAGCCGCGAAAGCGAAAATAACCAAGATCGAGCGTCTAGGATTTACTTGTCAATAACTCGCCTGGGAAACATCCAGAGAAGTCAAACACAGTGCTCCTATACTAATTGCCTGGCGCTGAGACGAATGCCGCCAAGATCGAGCGTCTAGGACTTACGGTTCAAGAATTAGCTTTAGAAACATTTGCCTTAGGAACATGCAGAGAAGTCCAAGATAGTGTTTTTTAGACTGGCTGCCACGAGCTGAATCGAATGCAGCCAAGAGCGAGCGTCTAGGACTTACGGTTCAGGAGTTATTCACAGAAACATGGTTCTGAACATGCTGCCAATTGCTCGCCTGGGAAACATGCAGAGAAGTCCAAGATAGTGTTTTTTAGACTGGCTGCCACGAGCTGAATCGAATGCAGCCAAGAGCGAGCGTCTAGGACTTACGGTTCAGGAGTTATTCACAGAAACATGGTTCTTTTACTGCCAGCCGCGAAAGCGAAAATAACCAAGATCGAGCGTCTAGGATTTACTTGTCAATAACTCGCCTGGGAAACATCCAGAGAAGTCAAACACAGTGCTCCTATACTAATTGCCTGGCGCTGAGACGAATGCCGCCAAGATCGAGCGTCTAGGACTTACGGTTCAAGAATTAGCTTTAGAAACATTTGCCTTAGGAACATGCAGAGAAGTCCAAGATAGTGTTTTTTAGACTGGCTGCCACGAGCTGAATCGAATGCAGCCAAGAGCGAGCGTCTAGGACTTACGGTTCAGGAGTTATTCACAGAAACATGGTTCTGAACATGCTGCCAATTGCTCGCCTGGGAAACATGCAGAGAAGTCCAAGATAGTGTTTTTTAGACTGGCTGCCACGAGCTGAATCGAATGCAGCCAAGAGCGAGCGTCTAGGACTTACGGTTCAGGAGTTATTCACAGAAACATGGTTCTGAACATGCTGCCAATTGCTCGCCTGGGAAACATGCAGAGAAGTCCAAGATAGTGTTTTTTAGACTGGCTGCCACGAGCTGAATCGAATGCAGCCAAGAGCGAGCGTCTAGGACTTACGGTTCAGGAGTTATTCACAGAAACATGGTTCTGAACATGCTGCCAATTGCTCGCCTGGGAAACATGCAGAGAAGTCCAAGATAGTGTTTTTTAGACTGGCTGCCACGAGCTGAATCGAATGCAGCCAAGAGCGAGCGTCTAGGACTTACGGTTCAGGAGTTATTCACAGAAACATGGTTCTGAACATGCTGACAATTGCTCGCCTGGGAAACATGCAGAGAAGTCCAAGATAGTGTTTTTTAGACTGGCTGCCACGAGCTGAATCGAATGCAGCCAAGAGCGAGCGTCTAGGACTTACGGTTCAGGAGTTATTCACAGAAACATGGTTCTGAAAATGCTGCCAATTGCTCGCCTGGGAAACAAGCAGAGAAGTCCAAGATAGTGTTTTTTAGACTGGCTGCCACGAGCTGAATCGAATGCAGCCAAGAGCGAGCGTCTAGGACTTACGGTTCAGGAGTTATTCACAGAAACATGGTTCTTTTACTGCCAGCCGCGAAAGCGAAAATAACCAAGATCGAGCGTCTAGGATTTACTTGTCAATAACTCGCCTGGGAAACATCCAGAGAAGTCAAACACAGTGCTCCTATACTAATTGCGTGGCGCTGAGACGAATGCCGCCAAGATCGAGCGTCTAGGACTTACGGTTCAAGAATTAGCTTTAGAAACATTTGCCTTAGGAACATGCAGAGAAGTCCAAGATAGTGTTTTTTAGACTGGCTGCCACGAGCTGAATCGAATGCAGCCAAGAGCGAGCGTCTAGGACTTACGGTTCAGGAGTTATTCACAGAAACATGGTTCTGAACATGCTGCCAATTGCTCACCTGGGAAACATGCAGAGAAGTCCAAGATAGTGTTTTTTAGACTGGCTGCCACGAGCTGAATCGAATGCAGCCAAGAGCGAGCGTCTAGGACTTACGGTTCAGGAGTTATTCACAGAAACATGGTTCTTTTACTGCCAGCCGCGAAAGCGAAAATAACCAAGATCGAGCGTCTAGGATTTACTTGTCAATAACTCGCCTGGGAAACATCCAGAGAAGTCAAACACAGTGCTCCTATACTAATTGCCAGGCGCTGAGACGAATGCCGCCAAGATCGAGCGTCTAGGACTTACGGTTCAGGAGTTATTCACAGAAACATGGTTCTGAACATGCTGCCAATTTCTCGCCTGGGAAACATGCAGAGAAGTCCAAGATAGTGTTTTTTAGACTGGCTGCCACGAGCTGAATCGAATGCAGCCAAGAGCGAGCGTCTAGGACTTACGGTTCAGGAGTTATTCACAGAAACATGGTTCTTTTACTGCCAGCCGCGAAAGCGAAAATAACCAAGATCGAGCGTCTAGGATTTACTTGTCAATAACTCGCCTGGGAAACATCCAGAGAAGTCAAACACAGTGCTCCTATACTAATTGCCAGGCGCTGAGACGAATGCCGCCAAGATCGAGCGTCTAGGACTTACGGTTCAGGAGTTATTCACAGAAACATGGTTCTGAACATGCTGCCAATTTCTCGCCTGGGAAACATGCAGAGAAGTCCAAGATAGTGTTTTTTAGACTGGCTGCCACGAGCTGAATCGAATGCAGCCAAGAGCGAGCGTCTAGGACTTACGGTTCAGGAGTTATTCACAGAAACATGGTTCTGAACATGCTGCCAATTGCTCGTCTGGGAAACATGCAGAGAAGTCCAAGATAGTGTTTTTTAGACTGGCTGCCACGAGCTGAATCGAATGCAGCCAAGAGCGAGCGTCTAGGACTTACGGTTCAGGAGTTATTCACAGAAACATGGTTCTGAACATGCTGCCAATTGCTCGCCTGGGAAACATGCAGAGAAGTCCAAGATAGTGTTTTTTAGACTGGCTGCCACGAGCTGAATCGAATGCAGCCAAGAGCGAGCGTCTAGGACTTACGGTTCAGGAGTTATTCACAGAAACATGGTTCTTTTACTGCCAGCCGCGAAAGCGAAAATAACCAAGATCGAGCGTCTAGGATTTACTTGTCAATAACTCGCCTGGGAAACATCCAGAGAAGTCAAACACAGTGCTCCTATACTAATTGCCAGGCGCTGAGACGAATGCCGCCAAGATCGAGCGTCTAGGACTTACGGTTCAGGAGTTATTCACAGAAACATGGTTCTGAACATGCTGCCAATTTCTCGCCTGGGAAACATGCAGAGAAGTCCAAGATAGTGTTTTTTAGACTGGCTGCCACGAGCTGAATCGAATGCAGCCAAGAGCGAGCGTCTAGGACTTACGGTTCAGGAGTTATTCACAGAAACATGGTTCTTTTACTGCCAGCCGCGAAAGCGAAAATAACCAAGATCGAGCGTCTAGGATTTACTTGTCAATAACTCGCCTGGGAAACATCCAGAGAAGTCAAACACAGTGCTCCTATACTAATTGCCAGGCGCTGAGACGAATGCCGCCAAGATCGAGCGTCTAGGACTTACGGTTCAGGAGTTATTCACAGAAACATGGTTTTGAACATGCTGCCAATTTCTCGCCTGGGAAACATGCAGAGAAGTCCAAGATAGTGTTTTTTAGACTGGCTGCCACGAGCTGAATCGAATGCAGCCAAGAGCGAGCGTCTAGGACTTACGGTTCAGGAGTTATTCACAGAAACATGGTTCTGAACATGCTGCCAATTGCTCGCCTGGGAAACATGCAGAGAAGTCCAAGATAGTGTTTTTTAGACTGGCTGCCACGAGCTGAATCGAATGCAGCCAAGAGCGAGCGTCTAGGACTTACGGTTCAGGAGTTATTCACAGAAACATGGTTCTGAACATGCTGCCAATTTCTCGCCTGGGAAACATGCAGAGAAGTCCAAGATAGTGTTTTTTAGACTGGCTGCCACGAGCTGAATCGAATGCAGCCAAGAGCGAGCGTCTAGGACTTACGGTTCAGGAGTTATTCACAGAAACATGGTTCTGAACATGCTGCCAATTGCTCGCCTGGGAAACATGCAGAGAAGTCCAAGATAGTGTTTTTTAGACTGGCTGCCACGAGCTGAATCGAATGCAGCCAAGAGCGAGCGTCTAGGACTTACGGTTCAGGAGTTATTCACAGAAACATGGTTCTGAACATGCTGACAATTGCTCGCCTGGGAAACATGCAGAGAAGTCCAAGATAGTGTTTTTTAGACTGGCTGCCACGAGCTGAATCGAATGCAGCCAAGAGCGAGCGTCTAGGACTTACGGTTCAGGAGTTATTCACAGAAACATGGTTCTGAAAATGCTGCCAATTGCTCGCCTGGGAAACAAGCAGAGAAGTCCAAGATAGTGTTTTTTAGACTGGCTGCCACGAGCTGAATCGAATGCAGCCAAGAGCGAGCGTCTAGGACTTACGGTTCAGGAGTTATTCACAGAAACATGGTTCTTTTACTGCCAGCCGCGAAAGCGAAAATAACCAAGATCGAGCGTCTAGGATTTACTTGTCAATAACTCGCCTGGGAAACATCCAGAGAAGTCAAACACAGTGCTCCTATACTAATTGCGTGGCGCTGAGACGAATGCCGCCAAGATCGAGCGTCTAGGACTTACGGTTCAAGAATTAGCTTTAGAAACATTTGCCTTAGGAACATGCAGAGAAGTCCAAGATAGTGTTTTTTAGACTGGCTGCCACGAGCTGAATCGAATGCAGCCAAGAGCGAGCGTCTAGGACTTACGGTTCAGGAGTTATTCACAGAAACATGGTTCTGAACATGCTGCCAATTGCTCGCCTGGGAAACATGCAGAGAAGTCCAAGATAGTGTTTTTTAGACTGGCTGCCACGAGCTGAATCGAATGCAGCCAAGAGCGAGCGTCTAGGACTTACGGTTCAGGAGTTATTCACAGAAACATGGTTCTGAACATGCTGCCAATTGCTCGCCTGGGAAACATGCAGAGAAGTCCAAGATAGTGTTTTTTAGACTGGCTGCCACGAGCTGAATCGAATGCAGCCAAGAGCGAGCGTCTAGGACTTACGGTTCAGGAGTTATTCACAGAAACATGGTTCTTTTACTGCCAGCCGCGAAAGCGAAAATAACCAAGATCGAGCGTCTAGGATTTACTTGTCAATAACTCGCCTGGGAAACATCCAGAGAAGTCAAACACAGTGCTCCTATACTAATTGCGTGGCGCTGAGACGAATGCCGCCAAGATCGAGCGTCTAGGACTTACGGTTCAAGAATTAGCTTTAGAAACATTTGCCTTAGGAACATGCAGAGAAGTCCAAGATAGTGTTTTTTAGACTGGCTGCCACGAGCTGAATCGAATGCAGCCAAGAGCGAGCGTCTAGGACTTACGGTTCAGGAGTTATTCACAGAAACATGGTTCTGAACATGCTGCCAATTGCTCGCCTGGGAAACATGCAGAGAAGTCCAAGATAGTGTTTTTTAGACTGGCTGCCACGAGCTGAATCGAATGCAGCCAAGAGCGAGCGTCTAGGACTTACGGTTCAGGAGTTATTCACAGAAACATGGTTCTGAACATGCTGCCAATTGCTCGCCTGGGAAACATGCAGAGAAGTCCAAGATAGTGTTTTTTAGACTGGCTGCCACGAGCTGAATCGAATGCAGCCAAGAGCGAGCGTCTAGGACTTACGGTTCAGGAGTTATTCACAGAAACATGGTTCTGAACATGCTGCCAATTGCTCGCCTGGGAAACAAGCAGAGAAGTCCAAGATAGTGTTTTTTAGACTGGCTGCCACGAGCTGAATCGAATGCAGCCAAGAGCGAGCGTCTAGGACTTACGGTTCAGGAGTTATTCACAGAAACATGGTTCTTTTACTGCCAGCCGCGAAAGCGAAAATAACCAAGATCGAGCGTCTAGGATTTACTTGTCAATAACTCGCCTGGGAAACATCCAGAGAAGTCAAACACAGTGCTCCTATACTAATTGCCTGGCGCTGAGACGAATGCCGCCAAGATCGAGTGTCTAGGACTTACGGTTCAAGAATTAGCTTTAGAAACATTTGCCTTAGGAACATGCAGAGAAGTCCAAGATAGTGTTTTTTAGACTGGCTGCCACGAGCTGAATCGAATGCAGCCAAGAGCGAGCGTCTAGGACTTACGGTTCAGGAGTTATTCACAGAAACATGGTTCTGAACATGCTGCCAATTGCTCGCCTGGGAAACATGCAGAGAAGTCCAAGATAGTGTTTTTTAGACTGGCTGCCACGAGCTGAATCGAATGCAGCCAAGAGCGAGCGTCTAGGACTTACGGTTCAGGAGTTATTCACAGAAACATGGTTCTTTTACTGCCAGCCGCGAAAGCGAAAATAACCAAGATCGAGCGTCTAGGATTTACTTGTCAATAACTCGCCTGGGAAACATCCAGAGAAGTCAAACACAGTGCTCCTATACTAATTGCCTGGCGCTGAGACGAATGCCGCCAAGATCGAGCGTCTAGGACTTACGGTTCAAGAATTAGCTTTAGAAACATTTGCCTTAGGAACATGCAGAGAAGTCCAAGATAGTGTTTTTTAGACTGGCTGCCACGAGCTGAATCGAATGCAGCCAAGAGCGAGCGTCTAGGACTTACGGTTCAGGAGTTATTCACAGAAACATGGTTCTGAACATGCTGCCAATTGCTCGCCTGGGAAACATGCAGAGAAGTCCAAGATAGTGTTTTTTAGACTGGCTGCCACGAGCTGAATCGAATGCAGCCAAGAGCGAGCGTCTAGGACTTACGGTTCAGGAGTTATTCACAGAAACATGGTTCTGAACATGCTGCCAATTGCTCGCCTGGGAAACATGCAGAGAAGTCCAAGATAGTGTTTTTTAGACTGGCTGCCACGAGCTGAATCGAATGCAGCCAAGAGCGAGCGTCTAGGACTTACGGTTCAGGAGTTATTCACAGAAACATGGTTCTGAACATGCTGCCAATTGCTCGCCTGGGAAACATGCAGAGAAGTCCAAGATAGTGTTTTTTAGACTGGCTGCCACGAGCTGAATCGAATGCAGCCAAGAGCGAGCGTCTAGGACTTACGGTTCAGGAGTTATTCACAGAAACATGGTTCTGAACATGCTGACAATTGCTCGCCTGGGAAACATGCAGAGAAGTCCAAGATAGTGTTTTTTAGACTGGCTGCCACGAGCTGAATCGAATGCAGCCAAGAGCGAGCGTCTAGGACTTACGGTTCAGGAGTTATTCACAGAAACATGGTTCTGAAAATGCTGCCAATTGCTCGCCTGGGAAACAAGCAGAGAAGTCCAAGATAGTGTTTTTTAGACTGGCTGCCACGAGCTGAATCGAATGCAGCCAAGAGCGAGCGTCTAGGACTTACGGTTCAGGAGTTATTCACAGAAACATGGTTCTTTTACTGCCAGCCGCGAAAGCGAAAATAACCAAGATCGAGCGTCTAGGATTTACTTGTCAATAACTCGCCTGGGAAACATCCAGAGAAGTCAAACACAGTGCTCCTATACTAATTGCCTGGCGCTGAGACGAATGCCGCCAAGATCGAGCGTCTAGGACTTACGGTTCAAGAATTAGCTTTAGAAACATTTGCCTTAGGAACATGCAGAGAAGTCCAAGATAGTGTTTTTTAGACTGGCTGCCACGAGCTGAATCGAATGCAGCCAAGAGCGAGCGTCTAGGACTTACGGTTCAGGAGTTATTCACAGAAACATGGTTCTTTTACTGCCAGCCGCGAAAGCGAAAATAACCAAGATCGAGCGTCTAGGATTTACTTGTCAATAACTCGCCTGGGAAACATCCAGAGAAGTCAAACACAGTGCTCCTATACTAATTGCCTGGCGCTGAGACGAATGCCGCCAAGATCGAGCGTCTAGGACTTACGGTTCAAGAATTAGCTTTAGAAACATTTGCCTTAGGAACATGCAGAGAAGTCCAAGATAGTGTTTTTTAGACTGGCTGCCACGAGCTGAATCGAATGCAGCCAAGAGCGAGCGTCTAGGACTTACGGTTCAGGAGTTATTCACAGAAACATGGTTCTGAACATGCTGCCAATTGCTCGCCTGGGAAACATGCAGAGAAGTCCAAGATAGTGTTTTTTAGACTGGCTGCCACGAGCTGAATCGAATGCAGCCAAGAGCGAGCGTCTAGGACTTACGGTTCAGGAGTTATTCACAGAAACATGGTTCTGAACATGCTGCCAATTGCTCGCCTGGGAAACATGCAGAGAAGTCCAAGATAGTGTTTTTTAGACTGGCTGCCACGAGCTGAATCGAATGCAGCCAAGAGCGAGCGTCTAGGACTTACGGTTCAGGAGTTATTCACAGAAACATGGTTCTGAACATGCTGCCAATTGCTCGCCTGGGAAACATGCAGAGAAGTCCAAGATAGTGTTTTTTAGACTGGCTGCCACGAGCTGAATCGAATGCAGCCAAGAGCGAGCGTCTAGGACTTACGGTTCAGGAGTTATTCACAGAAACATGGTTCTTTTACTGCCAGCCGCGAAAGCGAAAATAACCAAGATCGAGCGTCTAGGATTTACTTGTCAATAACTCGCCTGGGAAACATCCAGAGAAGTCAAACACAGTGCTCCTATACTAATTGCCTGGCGCTGAGACGAATGCCGCCAAGATCGAGCGTCTAGGACTTACGGTTCAAGAATTAGCTTTAGAAACATTTGCCTTAGGAACATGCAGAGAAGTCCAAGATAGTGTTTTTTAGACTGGCTGCCACGAGCTGAATCGAATGCAGCCAAGAGCGAGCGTCTAGGACTTACGGTTCAGGAGTTATTCACAGAAACATGGTTCTGAACATGCTGCCAATTGCTCGCCTGGGAAACATGCAGAGAAGTCCAAGATAGTGTTTTTTAGACTGGCTGCCACGAGCTGAATCGAATGCAGCCAAGAGCGAGCGTCTAGGACTTACGGTTCAGGAGTTATTCACAGAAACATGGTTCTGAACATGCTGCCAATTGCTCGCCTGGGAAACATGCAGAGAAGTCCAAGATAGTGTTTTTTAGACTGGCTGCCACGAGCTGAATCGAATGCAGCCAAGAGCGAGCGTCTAGGACTTACGGTTCAGGAGTTATTCACAGAAACATGGTTCTGAACATGCTGCCAATTGCTCGCCTGGGAAACATGCAGAGAAGTCCAAGATAGTGTTTTTTAGACTGGCTGCCACGAGCTGAATCGAATGCAGCCAAGAGCGAGCGTCTAGGACTTACGGTTCAGGAGTTATTCACAGAAACATGGTTCTGAACATGCTGACAATTGCTCGCCTGGGAAACATGCAGAGAAGTCCAAGATAGTGTTTTTTAGACTGGCTGCCACGAGCTGAATCGAATGCAGCCAAGAGCGAGCGTCTAGGACTTACGGTTCAGGAGTTATTCACAGAAACATGGTTCTGAAAATGCTGCCAATTGCTCGCCTGGGAAACAAGCAGAGAAGTCCAAGATAGTGTTTTTTAGACTGGCTGCCACGAGCTGAATCGAATGCAGCCAAGAGCGAGCGTCTAGGACTTACGGTTCAGGAGTTATTCACAGAAACATGGTTCTTTTACTGCCAGCCGCGAAAGCGAAAATAACCAAGATCGAGCGTCTAGGATTTACTTGTCAATAACTCGCCTGGGAAACATCCAGAGAAGTCAAACACAGTGCTCCTATACTAATTGCGTGGCGCTGAGACGAATGCCGCCAAGATCGAGCGTCTAGGACTTACGGTTCAAGAATTAGCTTTAGAAACATTTGCCTTAGGAACATGCAGAGAAGTCCAAGATAGTGTTTTTTAGACTGGCTGCCACGAGCTGAATCGAATGCAGCCAAGAGCGAGCGTCTAGGACTTACGGTTCAGGAGTTATTCACAGAAACATGGTTCTGAACATGCTGCCAATTGCTCGCCTGGGAAACATGCAGAGAAGTCCAAGATAGTGTTTTTTAGACTGGCTGCCACGAGCTGAATCGAATGCAGCCAAGAGCGAGCGTCTAGGACTTACGGTTCAGGAGTTATTCACAGAAACATGGTTCTGAACATGCTGCCAATTGCTCGCCTGGGAAACATGCAGAGAAGTCCAAGATAGTGTTTTTTAGACTGGCTGCCACGAGCTGAATCGAATGCAGCCAAGAGCGAGCGTCTAGGACTTACGGTTCAGGAGTTATTCACAGAAACATGGTTCTGAACATGCTGCCAATTGCTCGTCTGGGAAACATGCAGAGAAGTCCAAGATAGTGTTTTTTAGACTGGCTGCCACGAGCTGAATCGAATGCAGCCAAGAGCGAGCGTCTAGGACTTACGGTTCAGGAGTTATTCACAGAAACATGGTTCTGAACATGCTGCCAATTGCTCGCCTGGGAAACATGCAGAGAAGTCCAAGATAGTGTTTTTTAGACTGGCTGCCACGAGCTGAATCGAATGCAGCCAAGAGCGAGCGTCTAGGACTTACGGTTCAGGAGTTATTCACAGAAACATGGTTCTTTTACTGCCAGCCGCGAAAGCGAAAATAACCAAGATCGAGCGTCTAGGATTTACTTGTCAATAACTCGCCTGGGAAACATCCAGAGAAGTCAAACACAGTGCTCCTATACTAATTGCCAGGCGCTGAGACGAATGCCGCCAAGATCGAGCGTCTAGGACTTACGGTTCAGGAGTTATTCACAGAAACATGGTTCTGAACATGCTGCCAATTTCTCGCCTGGGAAACATGCAGAGAAGTCCAAGATAGTGTTTTTTAGACTGGCTGCCACGAGCTGAATCGAATGCAGCCAAGAGCGAGCGTCTAGGACTTACGGTTCAGGAGTTATTCACAGAAACATGGTTCTTTTACTGCCAGCCGCGAAAGCGAAAATAACCAAGATCGAGCGTCTAGGATTTACTTGTCAATAACTCGCCTGGGAAACATCCAGAGAAGTCAAACACAGTGCTCCTATACTAATTGCCAGGCGCTGAGACGAATGCCGCCAAGATCGAGCGTCTAGGACTTACGGTTCAGGAGTTATTCACAGAAACATGGTTTTGAACATGCTGCCAATTTCTCGCCTGGGAAACATGCAGAGAAGTCCAAGATAGTGTTTTTTAGACTGGCTGCCACGAGCTGAATCGAATGCAGCCAAGAGCGAGCGTCTAGGACTTACGGTTCAGGAGTTATTCACAGAAACATGGTTCTGAACATGCTGCCAATTGCTCGCCTGGGAAACATGCAGAGAAGTCCAAGATAGTGTTTTTTAGACTGGCTGCCACGAGCTGAATCGAATGCAGCCAAGAGCGAGCGTCTAGGACTTACGGTTCAGGAGTTATTCACAGAAACATGGTTCTGAACATGCTGCCAATTGCTCGCCTGGGAAACATGCAGAGAAGTCCAAGATAGTGTTTTTTAGACTGGCTGCCACGAGCTGAATCGAATGCAGCCAAGAGCGAGCGTCTAGGACTTACGGTTCAGGAGTTATTCACAGAAACATGGTTCTGAACATGCTGACAATTGCTCGCCTGGGAAACATGCAGAGAAGTCCAAGATAGTGTTTTTTAGACTGGCTGCCACGAGCTGAATCGAATGCAGCCAAGAGCGAGCGTCTAGGACTTACGGTTCAGGAGTTATTCACAGAAACATGGTTCTGAACATGCTGCCAATTGCTCGCCTGGGAAACATGCAGAGAAGTCCAAGATAGTGTTTTTTAGACTGGCTGCCACGAGCTGAATCGAATGCAGCCAAGAGCGAGCGTCTAGGACTTACGGTTCAGGAGTTATTCACAGAAACATGGTTCTGAACATGCTGCCAATTGCTCGCCTGGGAAACATGCAGAGAAGTCCAAGATAGTGTTTTTTAGACTGGCTGCCACGAGCTGAATCGAATGCAGCCAAGAGCGAGCGTCTAGGACTTACGGTTCAGGAGTTATTCACAGAAACATGGTTCTGAACATGCTGACAATTGCTCGCCTGGGAAACATGCAGAGAAGTCCAAGATAGTGTTTTTTAGACTGGCTGCCACGAGCTGAATCGAATGCAGCCAAGAGCGAGCGTCTAGGACTTACGGTTCAGGAGTTATTCACAGAAACATGGTTCTGAAAATGCTGCCAATTGCTCGCCTGGGAAACAAGCAGAGAAGTCCAAGATAGTGTTTTTTAGACTGGCTGCCACGAGCTGAATCGAATGCAGCCAAGAGCGAGCGTCTAGGACTTACGGTTCAGGAGTTATTCACAGAAACATGGTTCTTTTACTGCCAGCCGCGAAAGCGAAAATAACCAAGATCGAGCGTCTAGGATTTACTTGTCAATAACTCGCCTGGGAAACATCCAGAGAAGTCAAACACAGTGCTCCTATACTAATTGCCTGGCGCTGAGACGAATGCCGCCAAGATCGAGCGTCTAGGACTTACGGTTCAAGAATTAGCTTTAGAAACATTTGCCTTAGGAACATGCAGAGAAGTCCAAGATAGTGTTTTTTAGACTGGCTGCCACGAGCTGAATCGAATGCAGCCAAGAGCGAGCGTCTAGGACTTACGGTTCAGGAGTTATTCACAGAAACATGGTTCTGAACATGCTGCCAATTGCTCGCCTGGGAAACATGCAGAGAAGTCCAAGATAGTGTTTTTTAGACTGGCTGCCACGAGCTGAATCGAATGCAGCCAAGAGCGAGCGTCTAGGACTTACGGTTCAGGAGTTATTCACAGAAACATGGTTCTGAACATGCTGCCAATTGCTCGCCTGGGAAACATGCAGAGAAGTCCAAGATAGTGTTTTTTAGACTGGCTGCCACGAGCTGAATCGAATGCAGCCAAGAGCGAGCGTCTAGGACTTACGGTTCAGGAGTTATTCACAGAAACATGGTTCTGAACATGCTGCCAATTGCTCGCCTGGGAAACATGCAGAGAAGTCCAAGATAGTGTTTTTTAGACTGGCTGCCACGAGCTGAATCGAATGCAGCCAAGAGCGAGCGTCTAGGACTTACGGTTCAGGAGTTATTCACAGAAACATGGTTCTGAACATGCTGACAATTGCTCGCCTGGGAAACATGCAGAGAAGTCCAAGATAGTGTTTTTTAGACTGGCTGCCACGAGCTGAATCGAATGCAGCCAAGAGCGAGCGTCTAGGACTTAAGGTTCAGGAGTTATTCACAGAAACATGGTTCTGAAAATGCTGCCAATTGCTCGCCTGGGAAACAAGCAGAGAAGTCCAAGATAGTGTTTTTTAGACTGGCTGCCACGAGCTGAATCGAATGCAGCCAAGAGCGAGCGTCTAGGACTTACGGTTCAGGAGTTATTCACAGAAACATGGTTCTTTTACTGCCAGCCGCGAAAGCGAAAATAACCAAGATCGAGCGTCTAGGATTTACTTGTCAATAACTCGCCTGGGAAACATCCAGAGAAGTCAAACACAGTGCTCCTATACTAATTGCGTGGCGCTGAGACGAATGCCGCCAAGATCGAGCGTCTAGGACTTACGGTTCAAGAATTAGCTTTAGAAACATTTGCCTTAGGAACATGCAGAGAAGTCCAAGATAGTGTTTTTTAGACTGGCTGCCACGAGCTGAATCGAATGCAGCCAAGAGCGAGCGTCTAGGACTTACGGTTCAGGAGTTATTCACAGAAACATGGTTCTGAACATGCTGCCAATTGCTCGCCTGGGAAACATGCAGAGAAGTCCAAGATAGTGTTTTTTAGACTGGCTGCCACGAGCTGAATCGAATGCAGCCAAGAGCGAGCGTCTAGGACTTACGGTTCAGGAGTTATTCACAGAAACATGGTTCTGAACATGCTGCCAATTGCTCGCCTGGGAAACATGCAGAGAAGTCCAAGATAGTGTTTTTTAGACTGGCTGCCACGAGCTGAATCGAATGCAGCCAAGAGCGAGCGTCTAGGACTTACGGTTCAGGAGTTATTCACAGAAACATGGTTCTGAACATGCTGCCAATTGCTCGTCTGGGAAACATGCAGAGAAGTCCAAGATAGTGTTTTTTAGACTGGCTGCCACGAGCTGAATCGAATGCAGCCAAGAGCGAGCGTCTAGGACTTACGGTTCAGGAGTTATTCACAGAAACATGGTTCTGAACATGCTGCCAATTGCTCGCCTGGGAAACATGCAGAGAAGTCCAAGATAGTGTTTTTTAGACTGGCTGCCACGAGCTGAATCGAATGCAGCCAAGAGCGAGCGTCTAGGACTTACGGTTCAGGAGTTATTCACAGAAACATGGTTCTTTTACTGCCAGCCGCGAAAGCGAAAATAACCAAGATCGAGCGTCTAGGATTTACTTGTCAATAACTCGCCTGGGAAACATCCAGAGAAGTCAAACACAGTGCTCCTATACTAATTGCCAGGCGCTGAGACGAATGCCGCCAAGATCGAGCGTCTAGGACTTACGGTTCAGGAGTTATTCACAGAAACATGGTTCTGAACATGCTGCCAATTTCTCGCCTGGGAAACATGCAGAGAAGTCCAAGATAGTGTTTTTTAGACTGGCTGCCACGAGCTGAATCGAATGCAGCCAAGAGCGAGCGTCTAGGACTTACGGTTCAGGAGTTATTCACAGAAACATGGTTCTTTTACTGCCAGCCGCGAAAGCGAAAAATAACCAAGATCGAGCGTCTAGGATTTACTTGTCAATAACTCGCCTGGGAAACATCCAGAGAAGTCAAACACAGTGCTCCTATACTAATTGCCAGGCGCTGAGACGAATGCCGCCAAGATCGAGCGTCTAGGACTTACGGTTCAGGAGTTATTCACAGAAACATGGTTTTGAACATGCTGCCAATTTCTCGCCTGGGAAACATGCAGAGAAGTCCAAGATAGTGTTTTTTAGACTGGCTGCCACGAGCTGAATCGAATGCAGCCAAGAGCGAGCGTCTAGGACTTACGGTTCAGGAGTTATTCACAGAAACATGGTTCTGAACATGCTGCCAATTGCTCGCCTGGGAAACATGCAGAGAAGTCCAAGATAGTGTTTTTTAGACTGGCTGCCACGAGCTGAATCGAATGCAGCCAAGAGCGAGCGTCTAGGACTTACGGTTCAGGAGTTATTCACAGAAACATGGTTCTGAACATGCTGCCAATTGCTCGCCTGGGAAACATGCAGAGAAGTCCAAGATAGTGTTTTTTAGACTGGCTGCCACGAGCTGAATCGAATGCAGCCAAGAGCGAGCGTCTAGGACTTACGGTTCAGGAGTTATTCACAGAAACATGGTTCTGAACATGCTGACAATTGCTCGCCTGGGAAACATGCAGAGAAGTCCAAGATAGTGTTTTTTAGACTGGCTGCCACGAGCTGAATCGAATGCAGCCAAGAGCGAGCGTCTAGGACTTACGGTTCAGGAGTTATTCACAGAAACATGGTTCTGAAAATGCTGCCAATTGCTCGCCTGGGAAACAAGCAGAGAAGTCCAAGATAGTGTTTTTTAGACTGGCTGCCACGAGCTGAATCGAATGCAGCCAAGAGCGAGCGTCTAGGACTTACGGTTCAGGAGTTATTCACAGAAACATGGTTCTTTTACTGCCAGCCGCGAAAGCGAAATAACCAAGATCGAGCGTCTAGGATTTACTTGTCAATAACTCGCCTGGGAAACATCCAGAGAAGTCAAACACAGTGCTCCTATACTAATTGCGTGGCGCTGAGACGAATGCCGCCAAGATCGAGCGTCTAGGACTTACGGTTCAAGAATTAGCTTTAGAAACATTTGCCTTAGGAACATGCAGAGAAGTCCAAGATAGTGTTTTTTAGACTGGCTGCCACGAGCTGAATCGAATGCAGCCAAGAGCGAGCGTCTAGGACTTACGGTTCAGGAGTTATTCACAGAAACATGGTTCTGAACATGCTGCCAATTGCTCGCCTGGGAAACATGCAGAGAAGTCCAAGATAGTGTTTTTTAGACTGGCTGCCACGAGCTGAATCGAATGCAGCCAAGAGCGAGCGTCTAGGACTTACGGTTCAGGAGTTATTCACAGAAACATGGTTCTGAACATGCTGCCAATTGCTCGCCTGGGAAACATGCAGAGAAGTCCAAGATAGTGTTTTTTAGACTGGCTGCCACGAGCTGAATCGAATGCAGCCAAGAGCGAGCGTCTAGGACTTACGGTTCAGGAGTTATTCACAGAAACATGGTTCTGAACATGCTGCCAATTGCTCGCCTGGGAAACAAGCAGAGAAGTCCAAGATAGTGTTTTTTAGACTGGCTGCCACGAGCTGAATCGAATGCAGCCAAGAGCGAGCGTCTAGGACTTACGGTTCAGGAGTTATTCACAGAAACATGGTTCTTTTACTGCCAGCCGCGAAAGCGAAAATAACCAAGATCGAGCGTCTAGGATTTACTTGTCAATAACTCGCCTGGGAAACATCCAGAGAAGTCAAACACAGTGCTCCTATACTAATTGCCTGGCGCTGAGACGAATGCCGCCAAGATCGAGCGTCTAGGACTTACGGTTCAAGAATTAGCTTTAGAAACATTTGCCTTAGGAACATGCAGAGAAGTCCAAGATAGTGTTTTTTAGACTGGCTGCCACGAGCTGAATCGAATGCAGCCAAGAGCGAGCGTCTAGGACTTACGGTTCAGGAGTTATTCACAGAAACATGGTTCTTTTACTGCCAGCCGCGAAAGCGAAAATAACCAAGATCGAGCGTCTAGGATTTACTTGTCAATAACTCGCCTGGGAAACATCCAGAGAAGTCAAACACAGTGCTCCTATACTAATTGCCTGGCGCTGAGACGAATGCCGCCAAGATCGAGCGTCTAGGACTTACGGTTCAAGAATTAGCTTTAGAAACATTTGCCTTAGGAACATGCAGAGAAGTCCAAGATAGTGTTTTTTTAGACTGGCTGCCACGAGCTGAATCGAATGCAGCCAAGAGCGAGCGTCTAGGACTTACGGTTCAGGAGTTATTCACAGAAACATGGTTCTGAACATGCTGCCAATTGCTCGCCTGGGAAACATGCAGAGAAGTCCAAGATAGTGTTTTTTAGACTGGCTGCCACGAGCTGAATCGAATGCAGCCAAGAGCGAGCGTCTAGGACTTACGGTTCAGGAGTTATTCACAGAAACATGGTTCTGAACATGCTGCCAATTGCTCGCCTGGGAAACATGCAGAGAAGTCCAAGATAGTGTTTTTTAGACTGGCTGCCACGAGCTGAATCGAATGCAGCCAAGAGCGAGCGTCTAGGACTTACGGTTCAGGAGTTATTCACAGAAACATGGTTCTGAACATGCTGCCAATTGCTCGCCTGGGAAACAAGCAGAGAAGTCCAAGATAGTGTTTTTTAGACTGGCTGCCACGAGCTGAATCGAATGCAGCCAAGAGCGAGCGTCTAGGACTTACGGTTCAGGAGTTATTCACAGAAACATGGTTCTTTTACTGCCAGCCGCGAAAGCGAAAATAACCAAGATCGAGCGTCTAGGATTTACTTGTCAATAACTCGCCTGGGAAACATCCAGAGAAGTCAAACACAGTGCTCCTATACTAATTGCCTGGCGCTGAGACGAATGCCGCCAAGATCGAGCGTCTAGGACTTACGGTTCAAGAATTAGCTTTAGAAACATTTGCCTTAGGAACATGCAGAGAAGTCCAAGATAGTGTTTTTTAGACTGGCTGCCACGAGCTGAATCGAATGCAGCCAAGAGCGAGCGTCTAGGACTTACGGTTCAGGAGTTATTCACAGAAACATGGTTCTTTTACTGCCAGCCGCGAAAGCGAAAATAACCAAGATCGAGCGTCTAGGATTTACTTGTCAATAACTCGCCTGGGAAACATCCAGAGAAGTCAAACACAGTGCTCCTATACTAATTGCCTGGCGCTGAGACGAATGCCGCCAAGATCGAGCGTCTAGGACTTACGGTTCAAGAATTAGCTTTAGAAACATTTGCCTTAGGAACATGCAGAGAAGTCCAAGATAGTGTTTTTTAGACTGGCTGCCACGAGCTGAATCGAATGCAGCCAAGAGCGAGCGTCTAGGACTTACGGTTCAGGAGTTATTCACAGAAACATGGTTCTGAACATGCTGCCAATTGCTCGCCTGGGAAACATGCAGAGAAGTCCAAGATAGTGTTTTTTAGACTGGCTGCCACGAGCTGAATCGAATGCAGCCAAGAGCGAGCGTCTAGGACTTACGGTTCAGGAGTTATTCACAGAAACATGGTTCTGAACATGCTGCCAATTGCTCGCCTGGGAAACATGCAGAGAAGTCCAAGATAGTGTTTTTTAGACTGGCTGCCACGAGCTGAATCGAATGCAGCCAAGAGCGAGCGTCTAGGACTTACGGTTCAGGAGTTATTCACAGAAACATGGTTCTGAACATGCTGCCAATTGCTCGCCTGGGAAACATGCAGAGAAGTCCAAGATAGTGTTTTTTAGACTGGCTGCCACGAGCTGAATCGAATGCAGCCAAGAGCGAGCGTCTAGGACTTACGGTTCAGGAGTTATTCACAGAAACATGGTTCTGAACATGCTGACAATTGCTCGCCTGGGAAACATCCAGAGAAGTCAAACACAGTGCTCCTATACTAATTGCCTGGCGCTGAGACGAATGCCGCCAAGATCGAGCGTCTAGGACTTACGGTTCAAGAATTAGCTTTAGAAACATTTGCCTTAGGAACATGCAGAGAAGTCCAAGATAGTGTTTTTTAGACTGGCTGCCACGAGCTGAATCGAATGCAGCCAAGAGCGAGCGTCTAGGACTTACGGTTCAGGAGTTATTCACAGAAACATGGTTCTGAACATGCTGCCAATTGCTCGCCTGGGAAACATGCAGAGAAGTCCAAGATAGTGTTTTTTAGACTGGCTGCCACGAGCTGAATCGAATGCAGCCAAGAGCGAGCGTCTAGGACTTACGGTTCAGGAGTTATTCACAGAAACATGGTTCTTTTACTGCCAGCCGCGAAAGCGAAAATAACCAAGATCGAGCGTCTAGGATTTACTTGTCAATAACTCGCCTGGGAAACATCCAGAGAAGTCAAACACAGTGCTCCTATACTAATTGCCTGGCGCTGAGACGAATGCCGCCAAGATCGAGCGTCTAGGACTTACGGTTCAAGAATTAGCTTTAGAAACATTTGCCTTAGGAACATGCAGAGAAGTCCAAGATAGTGTTTTTTAGACTGGCTGCCACGAGCTGAATCGAATGCAGCCAAGAGCGAGCGTCTAGGACTTACGGTTCAGGAGTTATTCACAGAAACATGGTTCTGAACATGCTGCCAATTGCTCGCCTGGGAAACATGCAGAGAAGTCCAAGATAGTGTTTTTTAGACTGGCTGCCACGAGCTGAATCGAATGCAGCCAAGAGCGAGCGTCTAGGACTTACGGTTCAGGAGTTATTCACAGAAACATGGTTCTGAACATGCTGCCAATTGCTCGCCTGGGAAACATGCAGAGAAGTCCAAGATAGTGTTTTTTAGACTGGCTGCCACGAGCTGAATCGAATGCAGCCAAGAGCGAGCGTCTAGGACTTACGTTCAGGAGTTATTCACAGAAACATGGTTCTGAACATGCTGCCAATTGCTCGCCTGGGAAACATGCAGAGAAGTCCAAGATAGTGTTTTTTAGACTGGCTGCCACGAGCTGAATCGAATGCAGCCAAGAGCGAGCGTCTAGGACTTACGGTTCAGGAGTTATTCACAGAAACATGGTTCTGAACATGCTGACAATTGCTCGCCTGGGAAACATGCAGAGAAGTCCAAGATAGTGTTTTTAGACTGGCTGCCACGAGCTGAATCGAATGCAGCCAAGAGCGAGCGTCTAGGACTTACGGTTCAGGAGTTATTCACAGAAACATGGTTCTGAAAATGCTGCCAATTGCTCGCCTGGGAAACAAGCAGAGAAGTCCAAGATAGTGTTTTTTAGACTGGCTGCCACGAGCTGAATCGAATGCAGCCAAGAGCGAGCGTCTAGGACTTACGGTTCAGGAGTTATTCACAGAAACATGGTTCTTTTACTGCCAGCCGCGAAAGCGAAAATAACCAAGATCGAGCGTCTAGGATTTACTTGTCAATAACTCGCCTGGGAAACATCCAGAGAAGTCAAACACAGTGCTCCTATACTAATTGCGTGGCGCTGAGACGAATGCCGCCAAGATCGAGCGTCTAGGACTTACGGTTCAAGAATTAGCTTTAGAAACATTTGCCTTAGGAACATGCAGAGAAGTCCAAGATAGTGTTTTTTAGACTGGCTGCCACGAGCTGAATCGAATGCAGCCAAGAGCGAGCGTCTAGGACTTACGGTTCAGGAGTTATTCACAGAAACATGGTTCTGAACATGCTGCCAATTGCTCGCCTGGGAAACATGCAGAGAAGTCCAAGATAGTGTTTTTTAGACTGGCTGCCACGAGCTGAATCGAATGCAGCCAAGAGCGAGCGTCTAGGACTTACGGTTCAGGAGTTATTCACAGAAACATGGTTCTGAACATGCTGCCAATTGCTCGCCTGGGAAACATGCAGAGAAGTCCAAGATAGTGTTTTTTAGACTGGCTGCCACGAGCTGAATCGAATGCAGCCAAGAGCGAGCGTCTAGGACTTACGGTTCAGGAGTTATTCACAGAAACATGGTTCTGAACATGCTGCCAATTGCTCGTCTGGGAAACATGCAGAGAAGTCCAAGATAGTGTTTTTTAGACTGGCTGCCACGAGCTGAATCGAATGCAGCCAAGAGCGAGCGTCTAGGACTTACGGTTCAGGAGTTATTCACAGAAACATGGTTCTGAACATGCTGCCAATTGCTCGCCTGGGAAACATGCAGAGAAGTCCAAGATAGTGTTTTTTAGACTGGCTGCCACGAGCTGAATCGAATGCAGCCAAGAGCGAGCGTCTAGGACTTACGGTTCAGGAGTTATTCACAGAAACATGGTTCTTTTACTGCCAGCCGCGAAAGCGAAAATAACCAAGATCGAGCGTCTAGGATTTACTTGTCAATAACTCGCCTGGGAAACATCCAGAGAAGTCAAACACAGTGCTCCTATACTAATTGCCAGGCGCTGAGACGAATGCCGCCAAGATCGAGCGTCTAGGACTTACGGTTCAGGAGTTATTCACAGAAACATGGTTCTGAACATGCTGCCAATTTCTCGCCTGGGAAACATGCAGAGAAGTCCAAGATAGTGTTTTTTAGACTGGCTGCCACGAGCTGAATCGAATGCAGCCAAGAGCGAGCGTCTAGGACTTACGGTTCAGGAGTTATTCACAGAAACATGGTTCTTTTACTGCCAGCCGCGAAAGCGAAAATAACCAAGATCGAGCGTCTAGGATTTACTTGTCAATAACTCGCCTGGGAAACATCCAGAGAAGTCAAACACAGTGCTCCTATACTAATTGCCAGGCGCTGAGACGAATGCCGCCAAGATCGAGCGTCTAGGACTTACGGTTCAGGAGTTATTCACAGAAACATGGTTTTGAACATGCTGCCAATTTCTCGCCTGGGAAACATGCAGAGAAGTCCAAGATAGTGTTTTTTAGACTGGCTGCCACGAGCTGAATCGAATGCAGCCAAGAGCGAGCGTCTAGGACTTACGGTTCAGGAGTTATTCACAGAAACATGGTTCTGAACATGCTGCCAATTGCTCGCCTGGGAAACATGCAGAGAAGTCCAAGATAGTGTTTTTTAGACTGGCTGCCACGAGCTGAATCGAATGCAGCCAAGAGCGAGCGTCTAGGACTTACGGTTCAGGAGTTATTCACAGAAACATGGTTCTGAACATGCTGCCAATTTCTCGCCTGGGAAACATGCAGAGAAGTCCAAGATAGTGTTTTTTAGACTGGCTGCCACGAGCTGAATCGAATGCAGCCAAGAGCGAGCGTCTAGGACTTACGGTTCAGGAGTTATTCACAGAAACATGGTTCTGAACATGCTGCCAATTGCTCGCCTGGGAAACATGCAGAGAAGTCCAAGATAGTGTTTTTTAGACTGGCTGCCACGAGCTGAATCGAATGCAGCCAAGAGCGAGCGTCTAGGACTTACGGTTCAGGAGTTATTCACAGAAACATGGTTCTGAACATGCTGACAATTGCTCGCCTGGGAAACATGCAGAGAAGTCCAAGATAGTGTTTTTTAGACTGGCTGCCACGAGCTGAATCGAATGCAGCCAAGAGCGAGCGTCTAGGACTTACGGTTCAGGAGTTATTCACAGAAACATGGTTCTGAAAATGCTGCCAATTGCTCGCCTGGGAAACAAGCAGAGAAGTCCAAGATAGTGTTTTTTAGACTGGCTGCCACGAGCTGAATCGAATGCAGCCAAGAGCGAGCGTCTAGGACTTACGGTTCAGGAGTTATTCACAGAAACATGGTTCTTTTACTGCCAGCCGCGAAAGCGAAAATAACCAAGATCGAGCGTCTAGGATTTACTTGTCAATAACTCGCCTGGGAAACATCCAGAGAAGTCAAACACAGTGCTCCTATACTAATTGCGTGGCGCTGAGACGAATGCCGCCAAGATCGAGCGTCTAGGACTTACGGTTCAAGAATTAGCTTTAGAAACATTTGCCTTAGGAACATGCAGAGAAGTCCAAGATAGTGTTTTTTAGACTGGCTGCCACGAGCTGAATCGAATGCAGCCAAGAGCGAGCGTCTAGGACTTACGGTTCAGGAGTTATTCACAGAAACATGGTTCTGAACATGCTGCCAATTGCTCGCCTGGGAAACATGCAGAGAAGTCCAAGATAGTGTTTTTTAGACTGGCTGCCACGAGCTGAATCGAATGCAGCCAAGAGCGAGCGTCTAGGACTTACGGTTCAGGAGTTATTCACAGAAACATGGTTCTGAACATGCTGCCAATTGCTCGCCTGGGAAACATGCAGAGAAGTCCAAGATAGTGTTTTTTAGACTGGCTGCCACGAGCTGAATCGAATGCAGCCAAGAGCGAGCGTCTAGGACTTACAGTTCAGGAGTTATTCACAGAAACATGGTTCTTTTACTGCCAGCCGCGAAAGCGAAAATAACCAAGATCGAGCGTCTAGGATTTACTTGTCAATAACTCGCCTGGGAAACATCCAGAGAAGTCAAACACAGTGCTCCAATACTAATTGCCTGGCGCTGAGACGAATGCCGCCAAGATCGAGCGTCTAGGACTTACGGTTCAAGAATTAGCTTTAGAAACATTTGCCTTAGGAACATGCAGAGAAGTCCAAGATAGTGTTTTTTAGACTGGCTGCCACGAGCTGAATCGAATGCAGCCAAGAGCGAGCGTCTAGGACTTACGGTTCAGGAGTTATTCACAGAAACATGGTTCTGAACATGCTGCCAATTGCTCGCCTGGGAAACATGCAGAGA
>NW_027463501.1:0-76612 GCF_050947455.1 Rhinoderma darwinii | reverse complement strand
AATAACTCTTGAACCGTAAGTGACAGACGCTCGCTCTTGGCTGCATTCGTTTCAGCTCGTGGCAGCCAGTCTAAAAAACACTATCTTGGACTTCTCTGGATGTTTCCCAGGCGAGCTATTGGCAGCATGTTCAAAACCACTGTTTCTGAGGCTAATTCTTGAACCGTAAGTCATAAACGCTCGATCTTGGCGGCATTCGTCTCAGCGGCTGGCAATTAGTATAGAAGCACTGTTTCCCACTGTTTCTGAGGCTAATTCTTGAACCGTAAGTCTTAGACGCTTGATCTTGGCGGCATTCGTCTCAGCGCCTGGCAATTAGTATAGAAGCACTGTCTTTGACTTATCTGGATGTTTCCCAGGCGAGCTATTCACAAGTAAATCCTAGACGCTCGATCTTGGTTACTTTCGCTTTCGCGGCTGGCAGCAAAGTTCAGAACCATGTTTCTGTGAATAACTCTTGAACCGTAAGTGACAGACGCTCGCTCTTGGCTGCATTCGTTTCAGCTCGTGGCAGCCAGTCTAAAAAACACTATCTTGGACTTCTCTGGATGTTTCCCAGGCGAGCTATTGGCAGCATGTTTAGAACCACTGTTTCTGAGGCTAATTCTTGAACCGTAAGTCATAGACGCTCGATCTTGGCGGCATTCGTCTCAGCGCCTGGCAATTATTATAGAAGCACTGTTTCCCACTGTTTCTGAGGCTAATTCTTGAACCGTAAGTCTTAGACGCTTGATCTTGGCGGCATTCGTCTCAGCGCCTGGCAATTAGTATAGAAGCACTGTCTTTGACTTCTCTGGATGTTTCCCAGGCGAGCTATTGACAAGTAAATCCTAGACGCTCGATCTTGGTTACTTTCGCTTTCGCGGCTGGCAGCAAAGTTCAGAACCATGTTTCTGTGAATAACTCTTGAACCGTAAGTGACAGACGCTCGCTCTTGGCTGCATTCGTTTCAGCTCGTGGCAGCCAGTCTAAAAAACACTATCTTGGACTTCTCTGAATGTTTCCCAGGCGAGCTATTGGCAGCATGTTTAGAACCACTGTTTCTGAGGCTAATTCTTGAACCGTAAGTCATAGACGCTCGATCTTGGCGGCATTCGTCTCAGCGCCTGGCAATTAGTATAGAAGCACTGTTTCCCACTGTTTCTGAGGCTAATTCTTGAACCGTAAGTCTTAGACGCTTGATCTTGGCGGCATTCGTCTCAGCGCCTGGCAATTAGTATAGAAGCACTGTCTTTGACTTATCTGGATGTTTCCCAGGCGAGCTATTCACAAGTAAATCCTAGACGCTCGATCTTGGTTACTTTCGCTTTCGCGGCTGGCAGCAAAGTTCAGAACCATGTTTCTGTAAATAACTCTAGAACCGTAAGTCACAGACGCTCGCTCTTGGCTGCATTCGTTTCAGCTCGTGGCAGCCAGTCTAAAAAACACTATCTTGGACTTCTCTGGATGTTTCCCAGCCGAGCTATTGGCAGCATGTTCAAAACCACTGTTTCTGAGGCTAATTCTTGAACCGTAAATCATAAACGCTCGATCTTGGCGGCATTCGTCTCAGCGCCTGGCAACTAGTATAGAAGCACTGTTTCCCACTGTTTCTGAGGCTAATTCTTGAACCGTAAGTCTTAGACGCTTGATCTTGGCGGCATTCGTCTCAGCGCCTGGCAATTAGTATAGAAGCACTGTCTTTGACTTATCTGGATGTTTCCCAGGCGAGCTATTCACAAGTAAATCCTAGACGCTCGATCTTGGTTACTTTCGCTTTCGCGGCTGGCAGCAAAGTTCAGAACCATGTTTCTGTGAATAACTCTTGAACCGTAAGTCACAGACGCTCGCTCTTGGCTGCATTCGTTTCAGCTCGTGGCAGCCAGTCTAAAAAAAAACTATCTTGGACTTCTCTGGATGTTTCCCAGGCGAGCTATTGGCAGCATGTTCAGAACCACTGTTTCTGAGGCTAATTCTTGAACCGTAAGTCATAGACGCTCGATCTTGGCGGCATTCGTCTCAGCGCCTGGCAATTAGTATAGAAGCACTGTTTCCCACTGTTTCTGAGGCTAATTCTTGAACCGTAAGTCATAGACGCTCGATCTTGGCGGCATTCGTCTCAGCGCCTGGCAATTAGTATAGAAGCACTGTCTTTGACTTCTCTGGATGTTTCCCAGGCGAGCTATTGACAAGTAAATCCTAGACGCTCGATCTTTGTTATTTTCGCTTTCGCGGCTGGCAGCAAAGTTCAGAACCATGTTTCTGTGAATAACTCTTGAACCGTAAGTGACAGACGCTCGCTCTTGGCTGCATTCGTTTCAGCTCGTGGCAGCCAGTCTAAAAAACACTATCTTGGACTTCTCTGGATGTTTCCCAGGCGAGCTATTGGCAGCATGTTCAAAACCACTGTTTCTGAGGCTAATTCTTGAACCGTAAGTCATAAACGCTCGATCTTGGCGGCATTCGTCTCAGCGGCTGGCAATTAGTATAGAAGCACTGTTTCCCACTGTTTCTGAGGCTAATTCTTGAACCGTAAGTCTTAGACGCTTGATCTTGGCGGCATTCGTCTCAGCGCCTGGCAATTAGTATAGAAGCACTGTCTTTGACTTATCTGGATGTTTCCCAGGCGAGCTATTCACAAGTAAATCCTAGACGCTCGATCTTGGTTACTTTCGCTTTCGCGGCTGGCAGCAAAGTTCAGAACCATGTTTCTGTGAATAACTCTTGAACCGTAAGTGACAGACGCTCGCTCTTGGCTGCATTCGTTTCAGCTCGTGGCAGCCAGTCTAAAAAACACTATCTTGGACTTCTCTGGATGTTTCCCAGGCGAGCTATTGGCAGCATGTTTAGAACCACTGTTTCTGAGGCTAATTCTTGAACCGTAAGTCATAGACGCTCGATCTTGGCGGCATTCGTCTCAGCGCCTGGCAATTATTATAGAAGCACTGTTTCCCACTGTTTCTGAGGCTAATTCTTGAACCGTAAGTCTTAGACGCTTGATCTTGGCGGCATTCGTCTCAGCGCCTGGCAATTAGTATAGAAGCACTGTCTTTGACTTCTCTGGATGTTTCCCAGGCGAGCTATTGACAAGTAAATCCTAGACGCTCGATCTTGGTTACTTTCGCTTTCGCGGCTGGCAGCAAAGTTCAGAACCATGTTTCTGTGAATAACTCTTGAACCGTAAGTGACAGACGCTCGCTCTTGGCTGCATTCGTTTCAGCTCGTGGCAGCCAGTCTAAAAAACACTATCTTGGACTTCTCTGAATGTTTCCCAGGCGAGCTATTGGCAGCATGTTTAGAACCACTGTTTCTGAGGCTAATTCTTGAACCGTAAGTCATAGACGCTCGATCTTGGCGGCATTCGTCTCAGCGCCTGGCAATTAGTATAGAAGCACTGTTTCCCACTGTTTCTGAGGCTAATTCTTGAACCGTAAGTCTTAGACGCTTGATCTTGGCGGCATTCGTCTCAGCGCCTGGCAATTAGTATAGAAGCACTGTCTTTGACTTATCTGGATGTTTCCCAGGCGAGCTATTCACAAGTAAATCCTAGACGCTCGATCTTGGTTACTTTCGCTTTCGCGGCTGGCAGCAAAGTTCAGAACCATGTTTCTGTAAATAACTCTAGAACCGTAAGTCACAGACGCTCGCTCTTGGCTGCATTCGTTTCAGCTCGTGGCAGCCAGTCTAAAAAACACTATCTTGGACTTCTCTGGATGTTTCCCAGCCGAGCTATTGGCAGCATGTTCAAAACCACTGTTTCTGAGGCTAATTCTTGAACCGTAAATCATAAACGCTCGATCTTGGCGGCATTCGTCTCAGCGCCTGGCAACTAGTATAGAAGCACTGTTTCCCACTGTTTCTGAGGCTAATTCTTGAACCGTAAGTCTTAGACGCTTGATCTTGGCGGCATTCGTCTCAGCGCCTGGCAATTAGTATAGAAGCACTGTCTTTGACTTATCTGGATGTTTCCCAGGCGAGCTATTCACAAGTAAATCCTAGACGCTCGATCTTGGTTACTTTCGCTTTCGCGGCTGGCAGCAAAGTTCAGAACCATGTTTCTGTGAATAACTCTTGAACCGTAAGTCACAGACGCTCGCTCTTGGCTGCATTCGTTTCAGCTCGTGGCAGCCAGTCTAAAAAAAAACTATCTTGGACTTCTCTGGATGTTTCCCAGGCGAGCTATTGGCAGCATGTTCAGAACCACTGTTTCTGAGGCTAATTCTTGAACCGTAAGTCATAGACGCTCGATCTTGGCGGCATTCGTCTCAGCGCCTGGCAATTAGTATAGAAGCACTGTTTCCCACTGTTTCTGAGGCTAATTCTTGAACCGTAAGTCATAGACGCTCGATCTTGGCGGCATTCGTCTCAGCGCCTGGCAATTAGTATAGAAGCACTGTCTTTGACTTCTCTGGATGTTTCCCAGGCGAGCTATTGACAAGTAAATCCTAGACGCTCGATCTTGGTTATTTTCGCTTTCGCGGCTGGCAGCAAAGTTCAGAACCATGTTTCTGTGAATAACTCTTGAACCGTAAGTGACAGACGCTCGCTCTTGGCTGCATTCGTTTCAGCTCGTGGCAGCCAGTCTAAAAAACACTATCTTGGACTTCTCTGGATGTTTCCCAGGCGAGCTATTGGCAGCATGTTCAAAACCACTGTTTCTGAGGCTAATTCTTGAACCGTAAGTCATAAACGCTCGATCTTGGCGGCATTCGTCTCAGCGGCTGGCAATTAGTATAGAAGCACTGTTTCCCACTGTTTCTGAGGCTAATTCTTGAACCGTAAGTCTTAGACGCTTGATCTTGGCGGCATTCGTCTCAGCGCCTGGCAATTAGTATAGAAGCACTGTCTTTGACTTATCTGGATGTTTCCCAGGCGAGCTATTCACAAGTAATTCCTAGACGCTCGATCTTGGTTACTTTCGCTTTCGCGGCTGGCAGCATAGTGGAGCCCTGAGGAGCCAGAGCCAGCTTTCTGACATCATAATGGGGCCTCAGAGATAAAAGCCTGGGCCCAGGTAGTGTTGGTCAGTGCTGCTCAGCAGGCAGCACTGGACTGGACTGGATTACAGCTGATACAAGGTGTGAAGGAACAAGGGGTGGCTGTGGGCATGCACTTGCTGCCGCTGCCAGTGTTTATCTGCATGGCAGCAGGGCATTTGGGCGTTGCCAGGAAGGCGTTTTTATGTAGATTCCTCCTCTTTCAGCACTGCATTGTGGTGCAAGCAAAAGAAGCAAATCCTGTCTGGCTTCCTCTCCGGCCTTTATTCACCTCCCGTGTAGCTGTGAGTGTGTGAGCCTGCAGGGCCCCATGGAATTGCCTAGAAGTAGGCTGAATCGCTGCAAGGGCTGAACAGCAGTATCGGGCAGGCTCGGGCAACGCGCGGCCCGTTCGGGTTATCGCTTCTCGGCCTTTTGGCTAAGATCGGTGGTGGGAAACCTCTGCTGGTTGGAGTCAGAAGGTGGTGATCAGGGCCTTCCTTGCGGGGGGCCCTGGGTTATTTCGGGGGTGATCGCGGGTTGGCAAAGAAGTTGACCTGTAAAATTGCGACAAGATGTCTCGAGGACTCGAGGACTCAGTGCGGCTGTACGTTGCGGTGGAAGATCGTGAGGAAATTGGACTAGATGCCATCGTGTTGGAGATTATACAGAAGATTTCGTATCTAAAGGTAACAGATATCTTGGGGTTGCAAGACTTCCCCAAACAAGGTATTTATGATGTTACTTTCTCTTCTGCCCATATGTGCCAACGTGTGTTTGCGGATCTGGAAAGGATGAAGTTGAAGGAAGATCCAGAAATAATGAGGAAAGTTAAAATTGAACCTTTATTTATGTTGAAGAAAAAAATGATAATAGTGCATATGTACAATCCAAAAGTATCAGATGCAACAGTGACAGAGTTTTTGAAACAATACTGTGATGAAGTTACCTTTATGTGGAGAATGAAGAACAGATATGGATACCTAAATGGGAAAAGAAAGTATCTAGTACGTTTGAAAATGGAGGGCGGAGGAGGAGTTAGACATATTCCCGCCGTTTTTTCCATAGGTGGTGAAAGAGGTTTTTGTTTTTATGATGGCCAAGAGGAATACTGCAAACGCTGTCATGGTTTTGGACATATACAAGATAGGTGCCCTGAAACGGGAGAAAGCTGTAAAAATTGTGGGGAGGTCGGTCATAATGCAAGGTCATGCAGTAAAAGAAAGAAATGTGATATTTGTGGAAGTGAAGAGCATTTAGCAAGAGGCTGTACTCATTGGAGTACAAAGCAAAAAAGCTATGCTGATGTGGCAGGAGGTAGAGGACTGAGAGCGCAGAGAAATGAGAGACGCGTGCCTGGTGTTGGAGAGCGCATCGTGAGTGTGACAGCTGTTGCCAGGGAGGACGGCGTCCCTGGAAACATAGGCAGCGCCGGAGCGAGGGGAACGGTGTCACACGCTGACACGCAGGAGAGAACCCCAGGTATAGTGACTGATAGTGGCAGAAAAGGGCGTCCCGCCGAACGGAGCCACGAGGCTCATGGGAGAGCGGGAACAGAGTTACTGGCCGGTAATGGGGAGCTTGAGACCAGCAGAGAGCAGGAGGGCGGTTTCCAGGCTTCCCACCAGGGTATGTTTCTGGGGGTGTTGACAGCTTGTGGAATGGTGCAGAGCACTCTTAGTGATGAGTCATCAGACGAGGAGAGCATTGGAGATGGGTGCCCCGACCCTGCAGTGGGGGAGGGGGAGAATATGGAGTGCCAAGAAGGGGAGAGTGACGATGATAGGTCACTTACTCCTGGGCAAAGGCTGCCATCTAGCAGTGAGGAGGACTTTGTGGAGTCAGAAAAAGCAGTTCCTTCCAGTAGTAAGAGGTACAAAATGGAGAATTGGCTACCTAGCGGGCAGGGGGATCCTGCTGCACCTGCGAGGATGCAAAGCAACAGGGGTTCTGATCCAGAATCGCCTGATTTAACTGAAATAGTGAATAGAAAGGTGGGAGGAAAGAGCGGTCTTTAAAAAACTATCATGGCAGTGTTTAATTATATCTATTTATTTATGGTAATGGCGGTAACAGTGGCTTCCATAAATGTAAGAAGTATTTGTACACATACCAGGAGAGCGGCAATTTTTGAGGAATTGGAGAAGGTGAACGCAGATATTTTATGTTTACAAGAGTGTGCCTTAAAATCTGTGCCGCATGAGAGTGAATGGGAGAAAGGGAAATCCTTTTGGTCCCCATGCACAGACAACAAAAACGAAGGTATTGGTATTTTATTGAAGAATAATCATTTTAGTATTGTAGAGTGGAATATTATTGTACCTGGACGCTGTATGGTTTTAATAGTGGAATACCTTGGCGTGAGACTACGTATTTTTAATGTGTATGCTCCAGCAGAGAAGCAGGCACGTGCAGCGTTTTTAGAGTCTCTTAAACTTTTTATGCCTGGTAGGGATTTTACAGTGGTTGCAGGTGATTTTAATTGCATTAGATCTGCCAATGATCGTGAAAGCTCTGCAGAAGTCAAAACAGATGTTACTTCAAATATTTTAAACCAGATTGTGCAGGATCTGCGGTATTCAGACTCCGGTCTGATGGTACGTGCGGAAGAGAGATTTACGTATGTGTCAGATAGTGGCCGCTGCAGATCCAGACTGGATTATATTTTTACATCTGAAGGGGTGAAAGCGGCCCAGTGCGACCATGTGACGACAATTTTTTCAGACCATAAGATGGTAATTACTGAGTTGAATATCGCAGAGTCCCTTATCTTCGGTAGGGGACTGTGGAAATTAAACGTAAACCTGCTACAAGAAGAGGAGGTAATGAAGGGTTTTAAAACAGTGTTTTTATCCTGTGTTTTTAAACAAAAATGTTTTGAAAACATCCTGGCCTGGTGGGACTGGGCAAAGGAGAGATTTGTTAGATATTTTAAACATATTGGTTACAAAAGGATACAGGAGAAGAAAAAGAAAGAGAGTAACATGGTGAGGAGATTGGAAACATTGTATAAATTCAAAAATGTTGGTGTAAACGTGGATATAGAAATTGCAGAAATCAAAGAAGAAATGAAAAAATGGCTTATTGAAAAAGGGAGGAACATAGTATACCAAGCAAAGGTAGAGCACTTGGAAGAAAATGAGCAGTGTTCACGATATTTTTTAAAAAAATGTTTTAAACCAAAAAAAATGTTTAAGTCAATTTTATCTGCATCAGGCGAGGTGACAGGGCCTGCGATGGTTGATGAGATTTGTGGTTTTTATGAGACACTTTTTAATGGTGACAGCAGAGCAAGTGAGGCAGAAATCAAAGACTATTGCAAAATTTTAAGTAATAATATTCCAGATGAGAAAGCCGCTTTTCTAAGTGATGATGTGAGGGTGGAAGAGGTGGAGAAAGCGATTGGTAGTATGGCAAAAGGGAAAACCCCAGGTGGAGATGGACTCCCTGTAGAATTTTATTCCTTTTATTGGCATATTATAGGTGTCGAATTTTATCGTGTTGTGAATTATGTTTTTAACACGGGGGTTTTATCCAGTTCCATGCAAAAAGGAGTCGTAACATTAATTTATAAAAAAGGAGACGAGAAAGATATAAAGAATTGGAGACCAATCACACTTTTAAATAATGATTACAAAATTATTGCAAAAATAGTGGCAGGAAGAATGTCAGAGGTTATCGCGTTAATGGTGGGGGAGTACCAGGCATGTGCTGTGCCCGGTAGGAAGATTGCTGACAATTTAATTCTTTTAAGAGACACTATTTATTATGCAGGTTTTAATAACACACCACTATTTATTGAATCAATTGATTTCGAAAAAGCTTTCGACAAAGTATCCCATAAATTTATGTTTTCTGCACTGAAGGTTTTAGGGATTCCGGAAAAAATGATAAAAGTTATCAAAGGGCTTTATAATGGTGCAAGTAGTCAAATTTTAATTAACGGTCATACCAGTCCAGCTTTGAAAGTCTCATCCGGAGTACGCCAGGGGTGCCCTTTGTCCCCCATTCTTTTTATTTGCGTGATAGAGGCGTTACTTAAAAGCATACAAAGTGATAAGTGTGTGAGTGGGAGTTTTATCCCCGGTGGATCAGGTAATTTTTTAAAATCTCTGGGATATATGGACGATGTGGTATTTATTGCTTGCTCTCAGGCTGATCTGAATAGGATGAATTTGCACATGAGGATTTTTTGTAGTATGTCTGGTATGGCAGTGAATTGGAATAAATGTCAGCTGTGTAATTTTGGGAAGCAGGAGAACGTGAGTGTGGCGGGCGTGATGAAGAAGGATGAGGTTGAAGTATTAGGAGTGATATTTGAGAAGGATCTGAAGGGAAGAAAAAGTTATGTGAAATTGGAGGAAAAGATGGACAGTAGGATAAATTTTTGGAAACTACGAAACCTGTCATTGAAAGGGAAGATCTTGATTTTAAAAGCGGTAATCTTACCCCTGCTATTATACACGGCTGTGATTCTCCCACCGGGGAGGCTATGGATCAAGAGGACAACAAGGAAATTATTTGTCTTTTTTTGGGGGTCGAAGATGGAAAAATTGAAGAGGGAAAAAGTAATGAGCAGGACTGAATTGGGTGGATATGGTTTCCCCAACATAGACTTGTTTTTAAAAATGCATTATTTTTTATTGATTTTTAAAATTTCACAGTGCAATAGTAGAACAGCAGAGATGTGCAGATTTCTGGCAGGATGGCTGTTTATTAAATGGAGCTGGTGTGAAAGAGATCTGAGGAGACCAGTGGCATTTAAGATACCTACCTTCTATGTGGTCCTCAGGTCTTTTTGTGATCAGATTGGTGTAAGCTCCATAAGTAGACCGGAGAAAAAGGAAATAATTGGATACATTAGAAAGGATGAGAGACAATGTGAAGTACCATTTTGCAACTCTGTACAAGGTGAGACTATATGGAAATTGATAGGCATGATAGGGCTGTCTAAATAGACAAAGAGATGTGACATGGATGTCCCTACATGGGTGTCTCCCAACCCGAGCCTTTTTAAACGGGAGGGGGATAAGAGTTACCGATAAATGTCCCAGAGAGGGATGTAGGGATATCGAGACTATAGAACATGTCTTCTGGGGTTGTTTCTATGTCAAACAAGTTTTTGTCCTTTTAGAGAAAATCTTCACTGCACTAACAGGTTTTAGTATTTTTAGTTTTGAGAGAATTTTAGTGGGTCAAGATTTTAACCAGATGGAGAACTCACGTGCCGGCTGGATAATTTTTTCGATCTTTAAAGAAGTTTTATGGGATACAAGGAATTTGCTTGTCTTTAAGAACTTGATTTTATCTCCAAAACAGTGTCAAAAAGTGTTTCTATCTAGGATGTTCGTGGTATACCTGTTGGATAAGAAGAGAAATGGAGAAGAAGAGGCAAAGAAGTTTTGGAAATTTTCAGAATGGAGCAAATTAAGTAGAAAATCTTGACCCTTTTGTGTTTTTTAGTTATTGAATAGCTAGATAATTTTTCCCTTTGCATCTATTTCCAAATGATGGGTTTTAAGATCTTGTTGGATGGAGATCACTTCGGTGATCCTATGATTATATAGCAAGAATCTTTATACTGAGGAAAAAAAAAAAAAAAAAAAAAAAAATCTGTTCTTATCAGTTTAATATCTGATACGTCCCCTATCTGGGGACCATATATTAAATGGATTTTTAGAACAGGGAGATGGAAATAGAGCTTGCTCTGTCCACTCCACGCATTGACGTGGTATTGCAGTATTTCCAGGACCGGTGCACCCTTTCCTTATGTGTTGACTAAAATCAGATTCCAAAAGTGTTTTTTGTGTTTGCCATTGTTTCTGTCTTTCTGAAGGGATCTCCCCTTTTAATCCCATTATTTCAACACCTGTTGGACAATGCATGAGTGATAATGAGCTAATTGATTAAATGCAATTAATGAATACATTGCCACCTCTTGTTTTGTGTCGTCTGTGTGTCTGTGTTTCCGGCATTTCACATTGGAACAGCTCATTCACCTTCCTTGTCTTCTCTCCGCCCTCCCTTTTAGGTAAGTTAAAGAGCTGCACCTGAGCCAGCCACTGATTGATGCAGCACCACAGTCAAATAGTGGAGTGGAGTAGGGGAACAGCAAACAGCCATTAAAGCCGCCCGCCCGCCACAATGGACCAACCTGTGTACACTAGATGGATGTGATGGAATGTACTGTCGTCCCTACATTTCAAGAAGGAGTAAGAATTGCAGTTGCAACAAAGCCTTGCTTGCCTACAAAGAGAGCAGCAATTTGGATTTGTTACTATGTTACCTAGAAGAATAACAAACTGTGCAAGGATGGAGGTTGTAGGAGCAAGGAGAAGTTGTCTGTAAAGTTGGTGGATGCTTATTTTCCATTTTGCAGTCCCTTGTCTCCCTCTTGTGGCCTCCTGGAGGCAACTAGCTGTGCAAAAAAAGACAGCCTGGCGGCCGGCTGTTGCAGTGTTGCCCTCTCAGGCAACACTGAGTGACTGACTGAGCCGCACCGTCTTATATAAAGTTCAGACGGAACTTTGCACGTGTCATAGTGGAGCCCTGAGGAGCCAGAGCCAGCTTTCTGACATCATAATGGGGCCTCAGAGATAAAAGCCTGGGCCCAGGCAGTGTTGGTCAGTGCTGCTCAGCAGGCAGCACTGGACTGGACTGGATTACAGCTGATACAAGGTGTGAAGGAACAAGGGGTGGCTGTGGGCATGCACTTGCTGCCGCTGCCAGTGTTTATCTGCATGGCAGCAGGGCATTTGGGCGTTGCCAGGAAGGCGTTTTTTTGTAGATTCCTCCTCTTTCAGCACTGCATTGTGGTGCAAGCAAAAGAAGCAAATCCTGCCTGGCTTCCTCTCCGGCCTTTATTCACCTCCCGTGTAGCTGTGAGTGTGTGAGCCTGCAGGGCCCCATGGAATTGCCTAGAAGTAGGCTGAATCCCTGCAAGGGCTGAACAGCAGTATCGGGCAGGCTCGGGCAACGCGCGGCCCGTTCGGGTTATCGCTTCTCGGCCTTTTGGCTAAGATCAAGTGTAGTATCTGTTCTTATCAGTTTAATATCTGATACGTCCCCTATCTGGGGACCATATATTAAATGGATTTTTAGAACAGGGAGATGGAAATAGAGCTTGCCCTGTCCACTCCACGCATTGACCTGGTATTGCAGTATTTCCAGGACCGGTGCACCCTTTCCTTATGTGTTGACTAAAATCAGATTCCAAAAGTGTTTTTTGTGTTTGCCATTGTTTCTGTCTTTCTGAAGGGATCTCCCCTTTTAATCCCATTATTTCAACACCTGTTGGACAATGCATGAGTGATAATGAGCTAATTGATTAAATGCAATTAATGAATACATTGCCACCTCTTGTTTTGTGTCGTCTGTGTGTCTGTGTTTCCGGCATTTCACATTGGAACAGCTCATTCACCTTCCTTGTCTTCTCTCCGCCCTCCCTTTTAGGTAAGTTAAAGAGCTGCACCTGAGACAGCCACTGATTGATGCAGCACCACAGTCAAATAGTGGAGTGGAGTAGGGGAACAGCAAACAGCCATTAAAGCCGCCCGCCCGCCACAATGGACCTACCTGTGTACACTAGATGGATGTGATGGAATGTACTGTCGTCCCTACATTTCAAGAAGGAGTAAGAATTGCAGTTGCAACAAAGCCTTGCTTGCCTACAAAGAGAGCAGCAATTTGGATTTGTTACTATGTTACCTAGAAGAATAACAAACTGTGCAAGGATGGAGGTTGTAGGAGCAAGGAGAAGTTGTCTGTAAAGTTGGTGGATGCTTATTTTCCATTTTGCAGTCCCTTGTCTCCCTCTTGTGGCCTCCTGGAGGCAACTAGCTCTGCAAAAAAAGACAGCCTGGCGGCCGGCTGTTGCAGTGTTGCCCTCTCAGGCAACACTGAGTGACTGACTGAGCCGCACCGTCTTATATAAAGTTCAGACGGAACTTTGCACGTGTCATAGTGGAGCCCTGAGGAGCCAGAGCCAGCTTTCTGACATCATAATGGGGCCTCAGAGATAAAAGCCTGGGCCAAGGCAGTGTTGGTCAGTGCTGCTCAGCAGGCAGCACTGGACTGGACTGGATTACAGCTGATACAAGGTGTGAAGGAACAAGGGGTGGCTGTGGGCATGCACTTGCTGCCGCTGCCAGTGTTTATCTGCATGGCAGCAGGGCATTTGGGCGTTGCCAGGAAGGCGTTTTTATGTAGATTCCTCCTCTTTCAGCACTGCATTGTGGTGCAAGCAAAAGAAGCAAATCCTGTCTGGCTTCCTCTCCGGCCTTTATTCACCTCCCGTGTAGCTGTGAGTGTGTGAGCCTGCAGGGCCCCATGGAATTGCCTAGAAGTAGGCTGAATCGCTGCAAGGGCTGAACAGCAGTATCGGGCAGGCTCGGGCAACGCGCGGCCCGTTCGGGTTATCGCTTCTCGGCCTTCTGGCTGAGATCAAGTGTAGTGCTGTTTATTCGTATCAGTACTGCCTTGGTCTTGGTTGGGAGGTGCTCCGGTACCCTCTCTCTCGGCCTCGGGGGATTGTCCAGGTTCGCCTGGACTTCACCCCCGTGCTGCTATTTGGGAGAGAGGCTTAGTCCGGAGCAACGAGCGGCGATCCCCCTGGCCACAGTGACCCGTGTGTCTCTGTGGTGCGATACCCATTCAGTGAGTTATCATGGCGGCAGATGATACTCTCACGTTCGAGCCGAACTTCACTCGGCTAAAAAACTCGGTACGTTTTACGTATACGGAGGAGGCTCCAGCCAATCGTGGATTGAAACACCTGATCGAAGAGGTGCTTTTGGGAGTATTTGCGATCCGGCCATTGGAGATTTTGGCAATCCAGGACTATCCTAGGCGTGGGATCTATGATGTGACCTTGCGATATGACGGTATATACTTGGATTTTGCAAATCGCTTGAAAAAGGTAGGCAGAGATCCCAGGCTTAAAGGGGTCCAGATTGTGGAGCATTTTTCTTCGGATCGGAAACTCATGGTGATTAAAATGTATTCTCCTTATATAACTGAAGATGAGATAATATTCTTTTTAAAAAATTTTTGTACTTTGGTTATTCCTAAGGGGAAGGTTATGAATGAGTTTGATGTATGGACCTCTAAATGGAAATTTTTTGTTGAACTTAAAGACGACCCAAAAGCACCTGAGGAAAAATTGGTACCCCCAGCTCGTTTTAAATTGGGCAATATTAACGGTGATATTTTTTTTAATGGTATGGAGGAATTTTGTCGAATTTGCAAAAAATATGGGCATACAAAAAATGATTGCGAGAGTACTTGCACAAATTGTGGCAGCCAAAACCATACTGTTAAAAGTTGTAACAAACCAAAAAAGTGTAGTCTGTGTCAAGACACCAGTCACTTTTACGTAGCTTGTCCCCACAGACAGAAACCGCAGAAGAGACCACAAAATTCTACATACCGACCCCAACGAGAGAAACAACTGGAAAACCAGCCGGCCCCCGAAGAGGAAGCAAGAATGGAGACCCAAGAAGCAAGTCACACTCCGGATATTAATACTGGTAAGTCTGTTGCCTCTCTTGATAACAAAGGATTTCAGTCTCAAATTAGGATGAAGGACCGACAAAAGGAGAGGAAGCGAATAGAGAAGCAGGGGACGGGGATGCCTTTTTCTCGAAAGGAAGGTAGAAACCCGGAGGAAGCTGTTTCTCAAGAAAAACAAGAAGATCTAGGTGCGAAAAAACGGAAGACAGGTGAGCCTCAAAATCAGGACGTACTAAGGATGACAAACCGGTACTTAGCAATACAACCTGTAGGTGAACCTGGAGCAACCAGCACTGTCCCGGAAACCCCAGAAGAGATGGCCCAGATGTCTGTTGGACAGCCTGGCGCTTCCCATTCAGGAGGCCCTATGGAAGAGACGGACTACGGGTCAAAAATACCAGAGAGGGGAAAGACGGGTTTAACGATCATTCCAAATACTCTCCTTAGTCCTCTGTGTGAGGATTTTTCGGAGGAGGCAACAGACAGCGATTCCAGTTCTACAGGCTTTTTGCACGGCGTGACTTCTAGAGGGGACCTGGATAACTCTGACAGCTCTCAGGGGTTGGCTAGGCTGGAAGAAGAAATAAAGATTTTAAGGGGTTGAAAATTGTGTTTTATCCCACCTTTTATATCTCATCAATGGCAGTTTTAAAAGGACTCTCCCTAAATGTAAGGGGACTCAAGTCAAAAATACGCAGAACAGTCCTTTTTAATTATTTATCCCTGCTTTCTGCTTCAGTGTTCTTTTTGCAGGAGTGTGGCATCCCTCATCGGGCAGAATACAAAAAGTACGAAACAGATTGGAAATATGGAACTTCGGTATGGTCTGGTTCTAACCTATCAAAATCTGCAGGAGTGGCAATCCTTTTTAAGGGTAATATTAATATTGCTTTTAAACAAGAAATTTTACCAGGCAGGATTTTATTAGTAAAGGCTTTTATAAATGGTATTAAGTGGCAGTTTTTAAATTTTTATGGATCACCAGATAAAAAAGAAAGAGAAGAAATGCTGGGAATTTTACCTCTTTTTATAACCGATTCCTGTCCCTTGGTTTTAGCTGGGGATTTTAATTGTGTTTTAAGAGGTGAAAAAAGAATTACGCAGTCCTCCAGTAGAAACTACGATAGAACTTCTGGTCTTTTAAGTAACATTGTGAGTGATTTTAAACTTACAGATGTCTTCAAAAATTGTAATAAAAAAATGTCAGATCTAGATAGCACTACTTGGAGTAACATACGATGTAGCTCAAGAATTGATTTTATTTTTTCTTCTCAGCAAATTTTACCTGTCCACTGTGAGCTTTTAACAAACATGTTCTCTGACCATAAAGGCCTTTTATTTGTTCTAAATTTTGACTCTGGTTTTAGAAGAGGCTCCAGTTCATGGAAGATGAATGTAGCACTTTTAAAGGATGGAAAAATAATCGCAGATTTTATCAGGTTTTATAATAGGTGTAAGCAAAAGAGAGACCCTACAGAATCCATGACGTTATGGTGGGATAAGATGAAGAAGAAGATCAAAAATTTTTTCATAAGGTATGGAATTCAAAGAGCAAAAGAAAAAAGAGCGGTCTATGAAAAATTAAATATTCAATTGCAAACTCTTTACAAAATAAGGTCTGTGGGGGTAGAAGTGACTGAGGAGATAATACAGGTAAAAAAAGAAGCCCAAATGTTTCTGGAAGATAAAGGAAAAGAGATAATTTTTAAAGCAAAAATACAACACATGGAAGAAAACGAGAAATGCTCCAGATAATTTTTTAAAAAAAGTATACAAAAGAAGATTCATATAGATAAAATGGAAGGAGAAACCGATATTGATAACATTTTAAAAAAAAATCATATTTATTATAAAGATCTTTTTAGCGAAAAAAATGTGGATACTAATTTTATGGAGAACGTTTTAAAAGAAGTTTCATGTGTTTTAGATTTTAATGCCCAATCTGCTTTATTACAGCCCATCACCGAGAAAGAGATGCTGGATACTATAAATAGTTTTAAGTTGGGCAAGGTTCCAGGAGCTGATGGGGTACCAATCGAATTTTACAGAACTTTTTATGAGGTTTTAAAGGATGATTTTTTATCTCTCCTTTTAGAAGTTTTTAGCTCAAAGATTTTACCAGAATCCTGGAAAATGGGTGATGTATCATTACTGCACAAAAAAGGTAATAAAGAAGAGATCAAGAACTGGAGGCCGATAACTTTATTAAATTGCGACTACAAGGTAATGGCCAAGATCTGTGCAAACAGACTCAAAACTGTGATCGAGAAACTTATTCACCCCAATCAAGTTTGTGGAATTCCAGGAAGAAGTATATGGGAAAATCTTAACCTCATAAAAGATCTGATAGATGATGCAAACAGCAGGAAAAGCAACTTGGCAATTTTAATGGTAGATTTTGAAAAAGCATTTGATAGGGTCTCACACCAGTTTTTATTCAATGTTTTAGGAAAGATGGGCGTACCAGAAAATTTTATAAATTCTTTAAATACATTTTATAGGGACTGTCAAAGTAGAATTTTAATTAATGGTTTTAAGTCCCAGGCTGTTCCCCTCAGGTCCGGTGTGAAACAAGGTTGTCCCCTATCACCTCTACTTTTTATCTGTGCCCTTGAACCCCTTTTATGCATGATTAGGAGAGACAATGACATTTGTGGGGTAGCTCTCCCGGGTAGCAAGGGTACTGAAGCCAAGGTTGTAAGTTACATGGATGATGTTGCAATAACCTGTAAGGATAATATATCATTAAAAAAGACCTTAAAGCAAATCCATTATTTCTGCTGTGCATCAGGTTTTAAAGTAAATTTTAATAAATGTGAGATTTTAAAGATTGGTGCAATAGATATGCAAGACATTGAGATTCCAATTGTAGAGAAAGTGAAGATTTTAGGTATTTATTTTAATGAATACAATAATGTAACGGAGAACTGGGAGGGGATCATGCAAAAAGTAAACCAGAAGTTATGTATATGGAGAATGAGAGATCTGACTATGGAGGGCAAAGTGCTTATTATTAAAATGGTGATCCTGCCTTTGATTTTATACTTGAGCTTAGTCTTCCCCCCTCCCACCCGTATTTTATGCAAATTGCAAAAAGCATGTTTTACTTTCTTTTGGAATTCAAAAATGGAAAAATTAAAAAGAGAAATCGTTTTTAAACCCAAAGATAAAGGAGGAAAAGATTTTACTGATTTTAGAGTTTTCTTATACACTAAGTTCTTTTCATTATGTTTTAGGAATTTTTTTAAAGAAAACTATTGGTCATTCTTCTTGAGATACAATTTGGGAAATTTCATGAGGCGTTTTGGGTGGTTTCAAACTGATCTTAAACATCCCTACAGTTTTAACATGCCAGATATTTATGAGATTTTAGAGAAAATTGTTATCCTTTTTAATCTCACTAAGGTAAAAACAGATGTCTTAATGAATGGCAAAGTTTTAACAAAATTTATTTAAAAATCCACTGAGGTTTGTTTTATTGGGAATTTTAATGAGATACAATGTAAGAATATATGGAAAATGCTGAATTCTTTTTATCTTTTTAATTCCCAGAAAGACCTAGCCTGGAGCTGCGTCCACAGTTGCCTGCCATGCCGTTCCTTCCAACACAGAAGGCGTTTGTCATCTACAGCCAATTGCCCAAGAGAGGGATGCCACAATGAGGAAACCATTTTTCATTTATTATGGACTTGCGAGTTTGCGAAGGACGTTTGGAAGAAGATTTTACCGCTATTAAAAACAATCACGGCAATAAAGACTTTTAACTACTACGTCATATTATATGGACAAATAGACTGTGTTTCCTTTCCGGACAGATGGACGGCATGGAGGATCATTAACTGTGTGAAAGCAGCTCTTTGGAAGGCACGGAACATTTTACTTTTTAAAAAGGATATTTTATCGGTGGATAATGTAATTGGGATGATTTTAAGTGAAATGTTTTTATATCTTTTACTTGATAAACAAAAGGACGCTTCTGCATATGTAAAATGGCATTTTAATGATTGGAATTCTATATTGTAATGTAAATGTCTTGCACCTGTATGTAAAATCTTTTTTGAAATTTGAATAAACGGTTTTGTATCCTTGTGGTACAGCCAAAACAAAAAAAAAAAAAAAAATCTGTTCTTATCAGTTTAATATCTGATACGTCCCCTATCTGGGGACCATATATTAAATGGATTTTTAGAACAGGGAGATGGAAATAGAGCTTGCTCTGTCCACTCCACGCATTGACCTGGTATTGCAGTATTTCCAGGACCGGTGCACCCTTTCCTTATGTGTTGACTAAAATCAGATTCCAAAAGTGTTTTTTGTGTTTGCCATTGTTTCTGTCTTTCTGAAGGGATCTCCCCTTTTAATCCCATTATTTCAACACCTGTTGGACAATGCATGAGTGATAATGAGCTAATTGATTAAATGCAATTAATGAATACATTGCCACCTCTTGTTTTGTGTCGTCTGTGTGTCTGTGTTTCCGGCATTTCACATTGGAACAGCTCATTCACCTTCCTTGTCTTCTCTCCGCCCTCCCTTTTAGGTAAGTTAAAGAGCTGCACCTGAGCCAGCCACTGATTGATGCAGCACCACAGTCAAATAGTGGAGTGCAGTAGGGGAACAGCAAACAGCCATTAAAGCCGCCCGCCCGCCCGCCACAATGGACCTACCTGTGTACACTAGATGGATGTGATGGAATGTACTGTCGTCCCTACATTTCAAGAAGTAGTAAGAATTGCAGTTGCAACAAAGCCTTGCTTGCCTACAAAGAGAGCAGCAATTTGGATTTGTTACTATGTTACCTAGAAGAATAACAAACTGTGCAAGGATGGAGGTTGTAGGAGCAAGGAGAAGTTGTCTGTAAAGTTGGTGGATGCTTATTTTCCATTTTGCAGTCCCTTGTCTCCCTCTTGTGGCCTCCTGGAGGCAACTAGCTGTGCAAAAAAAGACAGCCTGGCGGCCGGCTGTTGCAGTGTTGCCCTCTCAGGCAACACTGAGTGACTGACTGAGCCGCACCGTCTTATATAAAGTTCAGACGGAACTTTGCACGTGTCATAGTGGAGCCCTGAGGAGCCAGAGCCAGCTTTCTGACATCATAATGGGGCCTCAGAGATAAAAGCCTGGGCCCAGGCAGTGTTGGTCAGTGCTGCTCAGCAGGCAGCACTGGACTGGACTGGACTACAGCTGATACAAGGTGTGAAGGAACAAGGGGTGGCTGTGGGCATGCACTTGCTGCCGCTGCCAGTGTTTATCTGCATGGCAGCAGGGCATTTGGGCGTTGCCAGGAAGGCGTTTTTATGTAGATTCCTCCTCTTTCAGCACTGCATTGTGGTGCAAGCAAAAGAAGCAAATCCTGTCTGGCTTCCTCTCCGGCTTTTATTCACCTCCCGTGTAGCTGTGAGTGTGTGAGCCTGCAGGGCCCCATGGAATTGCCTAGAAGTAGGCTGAATCGCTGCAAGGGCTGAACAGCAGTATCGGGCAGGCTCGGGCAACGCGCGGCCCGTTCGGGTTATCGCTTCTCGGCCTTTTGGCTAAGACCAAGTGTACTTGTACAGGAGGTTTTTAGTCAGAAGGTGCTCAGGTACCCTCTCTCTCGGCCTCGGGGGATCGTCCAGGTTCGCCTGGACTTCACCCCCGTGCTGCTATTTGGGAGAGAGGCTTAGTCCTGAGCAACGAGTTGCGATCCCCCCCCAGCCCTTTGGTAAGTCTCAGGACCCCATAGGGCGCAGCAATTGCTGTGCGGTTCGGCCTGGCCACGGAAATGGCAGGCGAGCCTGATGCGGTGCCGGTGTATGCCCGGCTAAGGAACTCTGCCCGATTTATCGTGGCAGAGGGTGGAGGCGGTCCACGTGGTGTAAAGTTCTTGGTCCACAAGATCTTGGAAGAACTACTGGCGGTCCACAAGAATGAGATTCTGGCTATCCAGGACTACCCGAAACGAGGAATTTTCGACGTCACCTTTATGGGAGAAGGAATCCTCCATGATGCCATGGACCGAGCTGAGAGGAGAAAAGGTGAACTCGTGGTAGCGGGAGTCCAGGTAGTAGAACATGCCTTCGAAATTACCAAACTTGTTGTGATTAAAATGTACTCCCCATATGTGAAGGATATGGAAGTGGCAGCATTCTTAGCTGCCTACTTCAAGAATGTCAAACTGTTGGGGAGAGTTATGAACGAGTGTGGAGTGTGGACCGTCAAGTGGAAGTTTTTAGTAACATTGATAAAGGACCCCTCCACCCAAGAAACGAGATTACCACCGGCTCGTTTTAAAATTGGAAATGTGAATGGCGACCTCTATTTTTCAGGGATGCCAAACTTCTGCAGGGCCTGCGGTACCTATGGACATACCAGTTTTAACTGCGATGTCACCTGTAGAAACTGTGGAAGCAAAGAGCACAATATGAGAGAATGCTCACAAGAGAAAAAATGTAATTTTTGCCAAAAAACTGGTCATCTGTACTATTCTTGTCCCCATAGGTACCGAGGCGAAGAAAATGAGCAACCCGAGGCGCCCCCACGTGCTCCACCAGCGGACCAGTCCCACCCCCGGGGAGAGGAGCATGCCGGGGCCGCGAAGGAGCAGCGAGGCACCTGGGCTTCAGTGGTGCGGAATAATGGAGCCAAAGCGGGTGCCTCGCAGCCAGCAACCTCTGAGGAAAGGATGGAGCCCAGCGCCAAAGATAAAAGGCAAGCTAAGAGGAAGGCGGAAAAGGAGCAGGCCACCAATGATACTGTGGCATCCCAGAGGGCTGGTTGTCCAGTGGGTGCCGGGCCTGCTCCTGCACCTGGGTCTCAGGAGTCTGACTCCGAGCAGGAGAACTGGGTAGCGGTGGGTCCCCGAAAAAAGGGAAAACAGGAGCGTGCTGGTAGGAGGGAATCAGGGGAGGAGCAGATGGACACGTCCGTGAAGAAAAGTGAGGCTCCTCCTAGGACCACCTCCTCGCCTGACCTGGTGAGGAGGGTGGGCACTGTTCCCTCCCAGATACCGGACACCCCGCCGTGTGCGCAACCTCCCCCTCTAAGACGGCGTCAACAGAGCCTGGGGGGAGAGGCGGGGCCCTTGGGGGACCCACCCGAAATGGACCTACGTGGTCACCCAGTTGAGACCCAGGTGACGCTAAGCGAGAGTGGGCTCCCCTTGTACGAGATAAGAGTTGCTGGCACGGCTCTCAGTGAAGGTAGTTCCTCTCCCTTTTCGTCCCTCTTTGCAGGCGATTCGGACGAGGGTGAGGATATGAGCGCAAACGAGAATTCTGGTAATGCTGGTGGAGGAAATGTCTGATTTTAAGTTCCACGAATATTTATTATTTTAAAATCAAGACGTTATTTTAATCTCCACAATGTCTGAAGTAAAGGGAATCTCCCTCAACGTGAGGGGCGCCAAGTCCAAAGTTAGAAGGGTTGCTCTCTTCAGCTTTTTAGCTGGCCTGGCAGCCTCTGTTTTTTTCCTGCAGGAGTGCGGCATTCCCCATACGATGAAGTACCATAAATACCAAGAGGATTGGAAGTATGGTCCATCAGTCTGGTCTGGATGTAACGAGTCCAGATCAGCAGGGGTCGCCATTCTTTTTAAGGGAAACGTTTTAATCGATTTTATCCAAGAGATTCTTCCAGGACGTATTTTATTGGTTAAGGCTTTTATTGACGGTGTGAAATGGCAGTTTTTAAATTTTTACGGCTCACCAGACAAAAATGAAAGAGCAGAAATGTTAGCGATTTTACCTCTTTTTATTAACACGACTGAGCCTTTTATCCTCGCAGGTGATTTTAATTGTATCCTGAGAGGGGAACACCGGCTTACCAGCGCTACAAGCAGAAACTATGACAAGACCTCTGGACTGCTCAAAGATATGGTGGGTGATTTTAAATTAAAAGACGTTTATAAAGAATGTAACAGGAGCAGTCCAGAGGAAGCCGGCGTTACCTGGAGCAACGCCACCTGTAGCTCCAGGATAGATTTAATATTTTGTAACGAGAATCTACTGCCTTTTAAATGTGAAGTTTTAACCAATGTTTTTTCCGATCACAAGCTTTTATCATTTTATGTAAAGCGTGATTTTAATAACATTATTAGTAAAAAGTCCTGGAAGTTAAATGTTTCCCTTTTAGATGATCCACAGGTTTTTACAGATTTTATTGAATTTTACAAAGAGAGTAGGCGGGTGAGAGACACACGGGCTCCCATCACTGAATGGTGGGAGAAAATGAAAAGAAAAATAAAATAATTTTTATTAAAAAAAGTGTGGCAAAAGCCAGAGAGAAGAAAGCTTTTTTTAAAATCCTCAACACCCGCCTACAGACCCTGTACAAGATGAGAGAGCATGAGATAGATGTAAAAGACGACATCACCAACTTAAAAAAAGAGATAGCTCAGTGCCTGGAGCAGAAAGGCAAAGAAATTATTTTTCGTTCCAGGATACAACACGTGGAAGAGAACGAGACCTGCTCCAGGTACTTTTTTAAGAAGATGAACAATAAAAAAGCTATTCTTAAAAACATTGATGGGGTGTCGGATGTACAGGGTCTTTTAAGTAAAGTTCATGAGTTTTATACTGACCTTTTTAATGTGAAAACTGTGGATCGTGATTTTATGCGTGACTCGCTGAAGGAGATTACCACTGTTTTAGACCCTGTCTCCCAGAATTTTTTATTGCAGGAACTGTCGGAGCAGGAGATTTTAGAAACAGTGAAGAGTTTTAAAGCAGGTAAAGTTCCTGGCCCGGACAGTATACCCAGCGAGTTTTATGTCAAATTTTATGACATTTTAAAAGATGATCTCTTAAACCTTTTTACCGAAGTCTTTCATTCCAAGATGCTGCCTAAGTCCTGGCGGAAGGGTGAGGTCTCCTTGCTATACAAGAAAGGTGACATCGCAGTTTTAGAGAATTGGAGACCAATAACCCTTCTGAATAGTGACTACAAAATAATGGCAAAACTATGCGCAAACCGTTTAAAAGCCATAGTACCCCACATCATACACTCTAACCAGGTGTGTGGGGTGCCAGGCCGCAGCATCTGGGATAATATTAATTTAATAAAAGATGCGATTGAAGACACAAAATCTAGAAACGGAAAATTAGCAATTTTATCCATAGATTTTCAAAAAGCTTTCGACCGAGTATCGCACTTTTATCTTTTTAAGGTTTTAGAGCGGATGGGTATACCAGAAGGTTTTTTATTATCTATTAAAGCCTTTTATAAAGATTGCACAAGCAAAATTTTAGTAAATGGTTTTAAGACACAGGACGTTCTTTTAAACTCTGGGGTGAAGCAGGGGTGTCCCTTGTCCCCACTGCTTTTCATATGTGCACTAGAGCCTCTGCTATGCGCAATACGCCGTGATAAACAAATACGTGGAGTCCCCCTGCCAGGGGGAGGCGGCATAGAGGCTAAAGCAGTGGGGTACATGGATGATGTGGCGATACTTTGTAGGGACACCCTGTCGCTTCAGAAAGCCCTAAAACAAATTGAGTTTTATTGCTGTGCTTCCGGTTTTAGAATAAATTTCAGCAAAAGTAATATTTTAAGAATAGGAAGCATGGTTTTTAGAGACGTACCCGTTCCTGTGTCAGATACTATTAAAGTTTTAGGTATCTCCTTCAGTGAGCACGACAATGGTTTTATAAGTTGGGACATGGTGGCGCAGAAGGTAAACAATAAAATTTGTATGTGGAATATGAGGAAACTCAATATGGAGGGAAAAATTTTAATCATAAAAATGGTCATTTTACCCCTTCTTTTATACACAAGCATGGTGTTCCCTCCCCCAACAGTTTTATTACGAAAAATAACAAAAGCATGTTTTACCTTCTTTTGGAGTTCCAGGATGGAGAAATTGAAACGAGAAACGGTAATAAAGTCCAAACCAAAGGGTGGCAAAGATTTTCCTGATTTTAATAGGTTTCTTTTAATTAAGTTCTTTAGTTTCTGTTTTAATTCCCTTTTTAAAGAGCACTATTGGTCTTACTTTTTACGTTTTAATACTGGGTTTTTTATGCGGAGGTTTGGTTGGTTCAACATAATTTTATCCTCACCATACGCTTTTAAATTACCAGCGAATTACGTAATTTTAGAAAAAATAGTGGCTCTCTTCAATTTAAAAGGGAAGACCGTGAACGAACTTAAAAACAGCAAGAAAATAATTAAAGACCTGAGAGAGAGCGAGACGGTCAGCAATGTAGAGAATTTTAATACGCAACGATGTGCTTTTATTTTCAAAATGATTAATGTGTTTTATCTTTTTAATGCACAGATGGACCTGGCCTGGAGCTGCGTTCATCAATGTCTTCCATGCCGGGCATTCCAGTACAGAAGAGGATTCACGAGGTCTGCCGTCTGCCCGAGGGAAGGCTGCCAGGCCGAGGAAACTATAAGACATATTTTTTGGACATGTGACTTTGCAAAACAATTTTGGAAAAAAATATTCCCTCTTTTGGTGAAGATGGCAGACCTAAAGGACTTAAACTATGAAGATATTTTATATGGACTTTTTGGATGCCCAACCGCGAGTCAGAAGATAATTGCATGGAAGACGATGAATTGCGCCAAAGAAGCTCTATGGAAGGCCAGGAACATCCTCCTTTTTAAGCACGACGTTTTATCGGTTGATGATGTTTTGGGTCTTTGTTTTAGTGAGATGTATATTTATTTTTTACTAGACAAAAAAAGGAATGCCACCCTTCTAAATAAATGGTTTGTGACTGACTGGAACTCCAAATAAATAAAGATTTGCCCCATGTCCCTCTACATAAATTTTATGAAAATTTGATTTTACTATTGTTACAATGTAAAAATTATTTGTATATTATCTATGTAACTAAAATGTGTTTTATTGTAAAATTGAAATTTTTATAAATAAATCATTGACACCCCCGCGAGGGGGTAGCCAACTGAAAAAAAATCTGTTCTTATCAGTTTAATATCTGATACGTCCCCTATCTGGGGACCATATATTAAATGGATTTTTAGAACAGGGAGATGGAAATAGAGCTTGCTCTGTCCACTCCACGCATTGACCTGGTATTGCAGTATTTCCAGGACCGGTGCACCCTTTCCTTATGTGTTGACTAAAATCAGATTCCAAAAGTGTTTTTTGTGTTTGCCATTGTTTCTGTCTTTCTGAAGGGATCTCCCCTTTTAATCCCATTATTTCAACACCTGTTGGACAATGCATGAGTGATAATGAGCTAATTGATTAAATGCAATTAATGAATACATTGCCACCTCTTGTTTTGTGTCGTCTGTGTGTCTGTGTTTCCGGCATTTCACATTGGAACAGCTCATTCACCTTCCTTGTCTTCTCTCTGCCCTCCCTTTTAGGTAAGTTAAAGAGCTGCACCTGAGCCAGCCACTGATTGATGCAGCACCACAGTCAAATAGTGGAGTGGAGTAGGGGAACAGCAAACAGCCATTAAAGCCGCCCGCCCGCCCGCCACAATGGACCAACCTGTGTACACTAGATGGATGTGATGGAATGTACTGTCGTCCCTACATTTCAAGAAGGAGTAAGAATTGCAGTTGCAACAAAGCCTTGCTTGCCTACAAAGAGAGCAGCAATTTGGATTTGTTACTATTTTACCTAGAAGAATAACAAACTGTGCAAGGATGGAGGTTGTAGGAGCAAGGAGAAGTTGTCTGTAAAGTTGGTGGATGCTTATTTTCCATTTTGCAGTCCCTTGTTCCGTCTGAACTTTATATAAGACGGTGCGGCTCAGTCAGTCACTCAGTGTTGCCTGAGAGGGCAACACTGCAACAGCCGGCCGCCAGGCTGTCTTTTTTTGCACAGCTAGTTGCCTCCAGGAGGCCACAAGAGGGAGACAAGGGACTGCAAAATGGAAAATAAGCATCCACCAACTTTACAGACAACTTCTCCTTGCTCCTACAACCTCCATCCTTGCACAGTTTGTTATTCTTCTAGGTAACATAGTAACAAATCCAAATTGCTGCTCTCTTTGTAGGCAAGCAAGGCTTTGTTGCAACTGCAATTCTTACTCCTTCTTGAAATGTAGGGACGACAGTACATTCCATCACATCCATCTAGTGTACACAGGTAGGTCCATTGTGGCGGGCGGGCGGGCGGGCGGCTTTAATGGCTGTTTGCTGTTCCCCTACTCCACTCCACTATTTGACTGTGGTGCTGCATCAATCAGTGGCTGGCTCAGGTGCAGCTCTTTAACTTACCTAAAAGGGAGGGCGGAGAGAAGACAAGGAAGGTGAATGAGCTGTTCCAATGTGAAATGCCGGAAACACAGACACACAGACGACACAAAACAAGAGGTGGCAATGTATTCATTAATTGCATTTAATCAATTAGCTCATTATCACTCATGCATTGTCCAACAGGTGTTGAAATAATGGGATTAAAAGGGGAGATCCCTTCAGAAAGACAGAAACAATGGCAAACACAAAAAACACTTTTGGAATCTGATTTTAGTCAACACATAAGGAAAGGGTGCACCGGTCCTGGAAATACTGCAATACCAGGTCAATGCGTGGAGTGGACAGAGCAAGCTCTATTTCCATCTCCCTGTTCTAAAAATCCATTTAATATATGGTCCCCAGATAGGGGACGTATCAGATATTAAACTGATAAGAACAGATACTACACTTGATCTTAGCCAAAAGGCCGAGAAGCGATAACCCGAACGGGCCGCGCGTTGCCCGAGCCTGCCCGATACTGCTGTTCAGCCCTTGCAGCGATTCAGCCTACTTCTAGGCAATTCCATGGGGCCCTGCAGGCTTACACACTCACAGCTACACGGGAGGTGAATAAAGGCCGGAGAGGAAGCCAGACAGGATTTGCTTCTTTTGCTTGCACCACAATGCAGTGCTGAAAGAGGAGGAATCTACATAAAAACGCCTTCCTGGCAACGCCCAAATGCCCTGCTGCCATGCAGATAAACACTGGCAGCGGCAGCAAGTGCATGCCCACAGCCACCCCTTGTTCCTTCACACCTTGTATCAGCTGTAATCCAGTCCAGTCCAGTGTTGCCTGCTGAGCAGCACTGACCAACACTGCCTGGGCCCAGGCTTTTATCTCTGAGGCCCCATTATGATGTCAGAAAGCTGGCTCTGGCTCCTCAGGGCTCCACTATGACACGTGCAAAGTTCCGTCTGAACTTTATATAAGACGGTGCGGCTCAGTCAGTCACTCAGTGTTGCCTGAGAGGGCAACACTGCAACAGCCGGCCGCCAGGCTGTCTTTTTTTGCACAGCTAGTTGCCTCCAGGAGGCCACAAGAGGGAGACAAGGGACTGCAAAATGGAAAATAAGCATCCACCAACTTTACAGACAACTTCTCCTTGCTCCTACAACCTCCATCCTTGCACAGTTTGTTATTCTTCTAGGTAACATAGTAACAAATCCAAATTGCTGCTCTCTTTGTAGGCAAGCAAGGCTTTGTTGCAACTGCAATTCTTACTCCTTCTTGAAATGTAGGGACGACAGTACATTCCATCACATCCATCTAGTGTACACAGGTAGGTCCATTGTGGCGGGCGGGCGGGCGGCTTTAATGGCTGTTTGCTGTTCCCCTACTCCACTCCACTATTTGACTGTGGTGCTGCATCAATCAGTGGCTGGCTCAGGTGCAGCTCTTTAACTTACCTAAAAGGGAGGGCGGAGAGAAGACAAGGAAGGTGAATGAGCTGTTCCAATGTGAAATGCCGGAAACACAGACACACAGACGACACAATTGGTTTAATCGGTTTAATCAATTAGCTCATTATCACTCATGCATTGTCCAACAGGTGTTGAAATAATGGGATTAAAAGGGGAGATCCCTTCAGAAAGACAGAAACAATGGCAAACACAAAAAACACTTTCTGAACTTTGCTGCCAGCCGCGAAAGCGAAAGTAACCAAGATCGAGCGTCTAGGATTTACTTGTGAATAGCTCGCCTGGGAAACATCCAGATAAGTCAAAGACAGTGCTTCTATACTAATTGCCAGGCGCTGAGACGAATGCCGCCAAGATCAAGCGTCTAAGACTTACGGTTCAATAATTAGCCTCAGAAACAGTGGGAAACAGTGCTTCTATACTAATTGACAGGCGCTGAGACGAATGCCGCCAAGATCAAGCGTCAAAGACTTACGGTTCAAGAATTAGCCTCAGAAACAGTGGGAAACAGTGCTTTTATACTAATTACCAGGCGCTGAGACGAATGCCGCCAAGATCGAGCGTCTATGACTTACGGTTCAAGAATTAGCCTCAGAAACAGTGGTTCTAAACATGCTGCCAATAGCTCGCCTGGGAAACATCCAGAGAAGTCCAAGATAGTGTTTTTTAGACTGGCTGCCACGAGCTGAAACGAATGCAGCCAAGAGCGAGCGTCTGTCACTTACGGTTCAAGAGTTATTCACAGAAACATGGTTCTGAACATTGCTGCCAGCCGCGAAAGCGAAAGTAACCAAGATCGAGCGTCTAGGATTTACTTGTCAATAGCTCGCCTGGGAAACATCCAGAGAAGTCAAAGACAGTGCTTCTATACTAATTGCCAGGCGCTGAGACGAATGCCGCCAAGATCGAGCGTCTAAGACTTACGGTTCAAGAATTAGCCTCAGAAACAGTGGGAAACAGTGTTTCTATACTAATTGCCAGGCGATGAGACGAATGCCGCCAAGATCAAGCGTCAAAGACTTACGGTTCAAGAATTAGCCTCAGAAACAGTGGGAAACAGTGCTTTTATACTAATTGCCAGGCGCTGAGACGAATGCCGCCAAGATCGAGCGTCTATGACTTACGGTTCAAGAATTAGCCTCAGAAACAGTGGTTTTGAACATGCTGCCAATAGCTCGCCTGGGAAACATCCAGAGAAGTCCAAGATAGTGTTTTTTAGACTGGCTGCCACGAGCTGAAACGAATGCAACCAAGAGCGAGCGTCTGTGACTTACGGTTCAAGAGTTATTCACAGAAACATGGTTCTGAATATGCTGCCAGCCGCGAAAGCGAAAGTAACCAAGATCGAGCGTCTAGGATTTACTTGTCAATAGCTCGCCTGGGAAACATCCAGAGAAGTCAAAGACAGTGCTTCTATACTAATTGCCAGGCGCTGAGACGAATGCCGCCAAGATCAAGCGTCTAAGACTTACGGTTCAAGAATTAGCCTCAGAAACAGTGGGAAACAGTGCTTCTATACTAATTGCCAGGCGCTGAGACGAATGCCGCCAAGATCGAGCGTCTATGACTTACGGTTCAAGAATTAGCCTCAGAAACAGTGGTTTTGAACATGCTGCCAATAGCTCGCCTGGGTAACATCCAGAGAAGTCCAAGATAATGTTTTTTAGACTGGCTGCCACGAGCTGAAACGAATGCAACCAAGAGCGAGCGTCTGTGACTTACGGTTCAAGAGTTATTCACAGAAACATGGTTCTGAACTTTGCTGCCAGCCGCGAAAGCAAAAGTAACCAAGATCGAGCGTCTAGGATTTACTTGTCAATAGCTCGCCTGGGAAACATCCAGAGAAGTCAAAGACAGTGCTACTATACTAATTGCCAGGCGCTGAGACGAATGCCGCAAAGATCGAGCGTCTAAGACTTACGCTTCAAGAATTAGCCTCAGAAACAGTGGGAAACAGTGTTTCTATACTAATTGCCAGGCGCGGAGACGAATGCCGCCAAGATCAAGCGTCAAAGACTTACGGTTCAAGAATTAGCCTCAGAAACAGTGGGAAACAGTGCTTTTATACTAATTGCCAGGCGCTGAGACGAATGCCGCCAAGATCGAGCGTCTATGACTTACGGTTCAAGAATTAGCCTCAGAAACAGTGGTTCTGAACATGCTGCCAATAGCTCGCCTGGGAAACATCCAGAGAAGTTCAAGATAGTGTTTTTTAGACTGGCTGCCACGAGCTGAAACGAATGCAGCCAAGAGCGAGCGTCTGTCACTTACGGTTCAAGAGTTATTCACAGAAACATGGTTCTGAACTTTGCTGCCAGCCACGAAAGCGAAAATAACCAAGATCGAGCGTCTAGGATTTACTTGTCAATAGTTCGCCTGGGAAACATCCAGAGAAGTCAAAGACAGTGCTTCTATACTAATTGCCAGGCGCTGAGACGAATGCCGCCAAGATCGAGCGTCTATGACTTACGGTTCAAGAATTAGCCTCAGAAACAGTGGGAAACAGTGCTTCTATACTAATTGCCAGGCGCTGAGACGAATGCCGCCAAGATCGAGCGTCTATGACTTACGGTTCAAGAATTAGCCTCTGAAACAGTGGTTCTGAACATGCTGCCAATAGCTCGCCTGGGAAACATCCAGAGAAGTCCAAGATAGTGTTTTTTTAGACTGGCTGCCACGAGCTGAAACGAATGCAGCCAAGAGCGAGCGTCTGTGACTTACGGTTCAAGAGTTATTCACAGAAACATGGTTCTGAACTTTGCTGCCAGCCGCGAAAGCGAAAGTAACCAAGATCGGGCGTCTAGGATTTACTTGTCAATAGTTCGCCTGGGAAACATCCAGAGAAGTCAAAGACAGTGCTTCTATACTAATTGCCAGGCGCTGAGACGAATGCCGCCAAGATCGAGCGTCTATGACTTACGGTTCAAGAATTAGCCTCAGAAACAGTGGGAAACAGTGCTTCTATACTAATTGCCAGGCGCTGAGACGAATGCCGCCAAGATCGAGCGTCTATGACTTACGGTTCAAGAATTAGCCTCAGAAACAGTGGTTCTGAACATGCTGCCAATAGCTCGCCTGGGAAACATCCAGAGAAGTCCAAGATAGTGTTTTTTTAGACTGGCTGCCACGAGCTGAAACGAATGCAGCCAAGAGCGAGCGTCTGTGACTTACGGTTCAAGAGTTATTCACAGAAACATGGTTCTGAACTTTGCTGCCAGCCGCGAAAGCGAAAGTAACCAAGATCGAGCGTCTAGGATTTACTTGTCAATAGCTCGCCTGGGAAACATCCAGAGAAGTCAAAGACAGTGCTTCTATACTAATTGCCAGGCGCTGAGACGAATGCCGCCAAGATCGAGCGTCTATGACTTACGGTTCAAGAATTAGCCTCAGAAACAGTGGGAAACAGTGCTTCTATACTAATTGCCAGGCGCTGAGACGAATGCCGCCAAGATCGAGCGTCTATGACTTACGGTTCAAGAATTAGCCTCAGAAACAGTGGTTCTGAACATGCTGCCAATAGCTCGCCTGGGAAACATCCAGAGAAGTCCAAGATAGTGTTTTTTAGACTGGCTGCCACGAGCTGAAACGAATGCAACCAAGAGCGAGCGTCTGTGACTTACGGTTCAAGAGTTATTCACAGAAACATGGTTCTGAACTTTGCTGCCAGCCGCGAAAGCAAAAGTAACCAAGATCGAGCGTCTAGGATTTACTTGTCAATAGCTCGCCTGGGAAACATCCAGAGAAGTCAAAGACAGTGCTACTATACTAATTGCCAGGCGCTGAGACGAATGCCGCCAAGATCGAGCGTCTAAGACTTACGGTTCAAGAATTAGCCTCAGAAACAGTGGGAAACAGTGTTTCTATACTAATTGCCAGGTGCGGAGACGAATGCCGCCAAGATCAAGCGTCAAAGACTTACGGTTCAAGAATTAGCCTCAGAAACAGTGGGAAACAGTGCTTTTATACTAATTGCCAGGCGCTGAGACGAATGCCGCCAAGATCGAGCGTCTATGACTTACGGTTCAAGAATTAGCCTCAGAAACAGTGGTTCTGAACATGCTGCCAATAGCTCGCCTGGGAAACATCCAGAGAAGTCCAAGATAGTGTTTTTTAGACTGGCTGCCACGAGCTGAAACGAATGCAGCCAAGAGCGAGCGTCTGTCACTTACGGTTCAAGAGTTATTCACAGAAACATGGTTCTGAACTTTGCTGCCAGCCGTGAAAGCGAAAATAACCAAGATCGAGCGTCTAGGATTTACTTGTCAATAGCTCGCCTGGGAAACATCCAGAGAAGTCAAAGACAGTGCTTCTATACTAATTGCCAGGCGCTGAGACGAATGCCGCCAAGATCGAGCGTCTATGACTTACGGTTCAAGAATTAGCCTCAGAAACAGTGGGAAACAGTGCTTTTATACTAATTGCCAGGCGCTGAGACGAATGCCGCCAAGATCGAGCGTCTATGACTTACGGTTCAAGAATTAGCCTCAGAAACAGTGGTTCTGAACATGCTGCCAATAGCTCGCCTGGGAAACATCCAGAGAAGTCCAAGATAGTGTTTTTTAGACTGGCTGCCACGAGCTGAAACGAATGCAGCCAAGAGCGAGCGTCTGTCACTTACGGTTCAAGAGTTATTCACAGAAACATGGTTCTGAACTTTGCTGCCAGCCGCGAAAGCGAAAATAACCAAGATCGAGCGTCTAGGATTTACTTGTCAATAGCTCGCCTGGGAAACATCCAGAGAAGTCAAAGACAGTGCTTCTATACTAATTGCCAGGCGCTGAGACGAATGCCGCCAAGATCGAGCGTCTATGACTTACGGTTCAAGAATTAGCCTCAGAAACAGTGGTTCTGAACATGCTGCCAATAGCTCGCCTGGGAAACATCCAGAGAAGTCCAAGATAGTGTTTTTTTAGACTGGCTGCCACGAGCTGAAACGAATGCAGCCAAGAGCGAGCGTCTGTGACTTACGGTTCAAGAGTTATTCACAGAAACATGGTTCTGAACTTTGCTGCCAGCCGCGAAAGCGAAAGTAACCAAGATCGAGCGTCTAGGATTTACTTGTCAATAGCTCGCCTGGGAAACATCCAGAGAAGTCAAAGACAGTGCTTCTATACTAATTGCCAGGCGCTGAGACGAATGCCGCCAAGATCGAGCGTCTATGACTTACGGTTCAAGAATTAGCCTCAGAAACAGTGGGAAACAGTGCTTCTATACTAATTTCCAGGCGCTGAGACGAATGCCGCCAAGATCGAGCGTCTATGACTTACGGTTCAAGAATTAGCCTCAGAAACAGTGGTTCTGAACATGCTGCCAATAGCTCGCCTGGGAAACATCCAGAGAAGTCCAAGATAGTGTTTTTTTAGACTGGCTGCCACGAGCTGAAAAGAATGCAGCCAAGAGCGAGCGTCTGTGACTTACGGTTCAAGAGTTATTCACAGAAACATGGTTCTGAACTTTGCTGCCAGCCGCGAAAGCGAAAGTAACCAAGATCGAGCGTCTAGGATTTACTTGTCAATAGCTCGCCTGGGAAACATCCAGAGAAGTCAAAGACAGTGCTTCTATACTAATTGCCAGGCGCTGAGACGAATGCCGCCAAGATCGAGCGTCTATGACTTACGGTTCAAGAATTAGCCTCAGAAACAGTGGGAAACAGTGCTTCTATACTAATTGCCAGGCGCTGAGACGAATGCCGCCAAGATCGAGCGTCTATGACTTACGGTTCAAGAATTAGCCTCTGAAACAGTGGTTCTGAACATGCTGCCAATAGCTCGCCTGGGAAACATCCAGAGAAGTCCAAGATAGTGTTTTTTTAGACTGGCTGCCACGAGCTGAAACGAATGCAGCCAAGAGCGAGCGTCTGTGACTTACGGTTCAAGAGTTATTCACAGAAACATGGTTCTGAACTTTGCTGCCAGCCGCGAAAGCGAAAGTAACCAAGATCGGGCGTCTAGGATTTACTTGTCAATAGTTCGCCTGGGAAACATCCAGAGAAGTCAAAGACAGTGCTTCTATACTAATTGCCAGGCGCTGAGACGAATGCCGCCAAGATCGAGCGTCTATGACTTACGGTTCAAGAATTAGCCTCAGAAACAGTGGGAAACAGTGCTTCTATACTAATTGCCAGGCGCTGAGACGAATGCCGCCAAGATCGAGCGTCTATGACTTACGGTTCAAGAATTAGCCTCAGAAACAGTGGTTCTGAACATGCTGCCAATAGCTCGCCTGGGAAACATCCAGAGAAGTCCAAGATAGTGTTTTTTTAGACTGGCTGCCACGAGCTGAAACGAATGCAGCCAAGAGCGAGCGTCTGTGACTTACGGTTCAAGAGTTATTCACAGAAACATGGTTCTGAACTTTGCTGCCAGCCGCGAAAGCGAAAGTAACCAAGATCGAGCGTCTAGGATTTACTTGTCAATAGCTCGCCTGGGAAACATCCAGAGAAGTCAAAGACAGTGCTTCTATACTAATTGCCAGGCGCTGAGACGAATGCCGCCAAGATCGAGCGTCTATGACTTACGGTTCAAGAATTAGCCTCAGAAACAGTGGGAAACAGTGCTTCTATACTAATTGCCAGGCGCTGAGACGAATGCCGCCAAGATCGAGCGTCTATGACTTACGGTTCAAGAATTAGCCTCAGAAACAGTGGTTCTGAACATGCTGCCAATAGCTCGCCTGGGAAACATCCAGAGAAGTCCAAGATAGTGTTTTTTAGACTGGCTGCCACGAGCTGAAACGAATGCAACCAAGAGCGAGCGTCTGTGACTTACGGTTCAAGAGTTATTCACAGAAACATGGTTCTGAACTTTGCTGCCAGCCGCGAAAGCAAAAGTAACCAAGATCGAGCGTCTAGGATTTACTTGTCAATAGCTCGCCTGGGAAACATCCAGAGAAGTCAAAGACAGTGCTACTATACTAATTGCCAGGCGCTGAGACGAATGCCGCCAAGATCGAGCGTCTAAGACTTACGGTTCAAGAATTAGCCTCAGAAACAGTGGGAAACAGTGTTTCTATACTAATTGCCAGGTGCGGAGACGAATGCCGCCAAGATCAAGCGTCAAAGACTTACGGTTCAAGAATTAGCCTCAGAAACAGTGGGAAACAGTGCTTTTATACTAATTGCCAGGCGCTGAGACGAATGCCGCCAAGATCGAGCGTCTATGACTTACGGTTCAAGAATTAGCCTCAGAAACAGTGGTTCTGAACATGCTGCCAATAGCTCGCCTGGGAAACATCCAGAGAAGTCCAAGATAGTGTTTTTTAGACTGGCTGCCACGAGCTGAAACGAATGCAGCCAAGAGCGAGCGTCTGTCACTTACGGTTCAAGAGTTATTCACAGAAACATGGTTCTGAACTTTGCTGCCAGCCGTGAAAGCGAAAATAACCAAGATCGAGCGTCTAGGATTTACTTGTCAATAGCTCGCCTGGGAAACATCCAGAGAAGTCAAAGACAGTGCTTCTATACTAATTGCCAGGCGCTGAGACGAATGCCGCCAAGATCGAGCGTCTATGACTTACGGTTCAAGAATTAGCCTCAGAAACAGTGGGAAACAGTGCTTTTATACTAATTGCCAGGCGCTGAGACGAATGCCGCCAAGATCGAGCGTCTATGACTTACGGTTCAAGAATTAGCCTCAGAAACAGTGGTTCTGAACATGCTGCCAATAGCTCGCCTGGGAAACATCCAGAGAAGTCCAAGATAGTGTTTTTTAGACTGGCTGCCACGAGCTGAAACGAATGCAGCCAAGAGCGAGCGTCTGTCACTTACGGTTCAAGAGTTATTCACAGAAACATGGTTCTGAACTTTGCTGCCAGCCGCGAAAGCGAAAATAACCAAGATCGAGCGTCTAGGATTTACTTGTCAATAGCTCGCCTGGGAAACATCCAGAGAAGTCAAAGACAGTGCTTCTATACTAATTGCCAGGCGCTGAGACGAATGCCGCCAAGATCGAGCGTCTATGACTTACGGTTCAAGAATTAGCCTCAGAAACAGTGGTTCTGAACATGCTGCCAATAGCTCGCCTGGGAAACATCCAGAGAAGTCCAAGATAGTGTTTTTTTAGACTGGCTGCCACGAGCTGAAACGAATGCAGCCAAGAGCGAGCGTCTGTGACTTACGGTTCAAGAGTTATTCACAGAAACATGGTTCTGAACTTTGCTGCCAGCCGCGAAAGCGAAAGTAACCAAGATCGAGCGTCTAGGATTTACTTGTCAATAGCTCGCCTGGGAAACATCCAGAGAAGTCAAAGACAGTGCTTCTATACTAATTGCCAGGCGCTGAGACGAATGCCGCCAAGATCGAGCGTCTATGACTTACGGTTCAAGAATTAGCCTCAGAAACAGTGGGAAACAGTGCTTCTATACTAATTTCCAGGCGCTGAGACGAATGCCGCCAAGATCGAGCGTCTATGACTTACGGTTCAAGAATTAGCCTCAGAAACAGTGGTTCTGAACATGCTGCCAATAGCTCGCCTGGGAAACATCCAGAGAAGTCCAAGATAGTGTTTTTTTAGACTGGCTGCCACGAGCTGAAAAGAATGCAGCCAAGAGCGAGCGTCTGTGACTTACGGTTCAAGAGTTATTCACAGAAACATGGTTCTGAACTTTGCTGCCAGCCGCGAAAGCGAAAGTAACCAAGATCGAGCGTCTAGGATTTACTTGTCAATAGCTCGCCTGGGAAACATCCAGAGAAGTCAAAGACAGTGCTTCTATACTAATTGCCAGGCGCTGAGACGAATGCCGCCAAGATCAAGCGTCTATGACTTACGGTTCAAGAATTAGCCTCAGAAACAGTGGGAAACAGTGCTTCTATACTAATTGCCAGGCGCTGAGACGAATGCCGCCAAGATCGAGCGTCTATGACTTACGGTTCAAGAATTAGCCTCAGAAACAGTGGTTCTGAACATGCTGCCAATAGCTCGCCTGGGAAACATCCAGAGAAGTCCAAGATAGTGTTTTTTTAGACTGGCTGCCACGAGCTGAAACGAATGCAGCCAAGAGCGAGCGTCTGTGACTTACGGTTCAAGAGTTATTCACAGAAACATGGTTCTGAACTTTGCTGCCAGCCGCGAAAGCGAAAGTAACCAAGATCGAGCGTCTAGGATTTACTTGTCAATAGCTCGCCTGGGAAACATCCAGAGAAGTCAAAGACAGTGCTTCTATACTAATTGCCAGGCGCTGAGACGAATGCCGCCAAGATCGAGCGTCTATGACTTACGGTTCAAGAATTAGCCTCAGAAACAGTGGGAAACAGTGCTTCTATACTAATTTCCAGGCGCTGAGACGAATGCTGCCAAGATCGAGCGTCTATGACTTACGGTTCAAGAATTAGCCTCAGAAACAGTGGTTCTGAACATGCTGCCAGCCGCGAAAGCGAAAGTAACCAAGATCGAGCGTCTAGGATTTACTTGTGAATAGCTCGCCTGGGAAACTTTCAGATAAGTCAAAGACAGTGCTTCTATACTAATTGCCAGGCGCTGAGACGAATGCCGCCAAGATCAAGCGTCTAAGACTTACGGTTCAAGAATTAGCCTCAGAAACAGTGGGAAACAGTGCTTCTATACTAATTGCCAGGCGCTGAGACGAATGCCGCCAAGATCGAGCGTCTATGACTTACGGTTCAAGAATTAGCCTCAGAAACAGTGGTTTTGAACATGCTGCCAATAGCTCGCCTGGGAAACATCCAGAGAAGTCCAAGATAGTGTTTTTTAGACTGGCTGCCACGAGCTGAAACGAATGCAACCAAGAGCGAGCTTCTGTAACTTACGGTTCAAGAGTTATTCACAGAAACATGGTTCTGAACTTTGCTGCCAGCCGCGAAAGCAAAAGTAACCAAGATCGAGCGTCTAGGATTTACTTGTCAATAGCTCGCCTGGGAAACATCCAGAGAAGTCAAAGACAGTGCTACTATACTAATTGCCAGGCGCTGAGACGAATGCCGCCAAGATCGAGCGTCTAAGACGGTTCAAGAATTAGCCTCAGAAACAGTGGGAAACAGTGTTTCTATACTAATTGCCAGGCGCGGAGACGAATGCCGCCAAGATCAAGCGTCAAAGACTTACGGTTCAAGAATTAGCCTCAGAAACAGTGTTTCTGAACATGCTGCCAATAGCTCGCCTGGGAAACATCCAGAGAAGTCCAAGATAGTGTTTTTTTAGACTGGCTGCCACGAGCTGAAACGAATGCAGCCAAGAGCGAGCGTCTGTGACTTACGGTTCAAGAGTTATTCACAGAAACATGGTTCTGAACTTTGCTGCCAGCCGCGAAAGCAAAAGTAACCAAGATCGAGCGTCTAGGATTTACTTGTCAATAGCTCGCCTGGGAAACATCCAGAGAAGTCAAAGACAGTGCTACTATACTAATTGCCAGGCGCTGAGACGAATGCCGCCAAGATCGAGCGTCTAAGACTTACGGTTCAAGAATTAGCCTCAGAAACAGTGGGAAACAGTGTTTCTATACTAATTGCCAGGCGCGGAGACGAATGCCGCCAAGATCAAGCGTCAAAGACTTACGGTTCAAGAATTAGCCTCAGAAACAGTGGGAAACAGTGCTTTTATACTAATTGCCAGGCGCTGAGACGAATGCCGCCAAGATCGAGCGTCTATGACTTACGGTTCAAGAATTAGCCTCAGAAACAGTGGTTCTAAACATGCTGCCAATAGCTCGCCTGGGAAACATCCAGAGAAGTCCAAGATAGTGTTTTTTAGACTGGCTGCCACGAGCTGAAACGAATGCAGCCAAGAGCGAGTGTCTGTCACTTACGGTTCAAGAGTTATTCACGTAAACATGGTTCTGAACTTTGCTGCCAGCCGCGAAAGCGAAAGCAACCAAGATCGAGCGTCTAGGATTTACTTGTCAATAGCTCGCCTGGAAAACATCCAGAGAAGTCAAAGACAGTGCAGCTATACTAATTGCCAGGCGCTGAGAAGAATGCCGCCAAGATCAAGCGTCTAAGACTTACGGTTCAAGAATTAGCCTCAGAAACAGTGGTTTTGAACATGCTGCCAATAGCTCGCCTGGGAAACATCCAGAGAAGTCCAAGATAGTGTTTTTTAGACTGGCTGCCACGAACTGAAACGAATGCCACCAAGAGCGAGCGTCTGTGACTTACGGTTCAAGAGTTATTCACAGAAACATGGTTCTGAACTTTGCTGCCAGCCGCGAAAGTGAAAGTAACCAAGATCGAGCGTCTAGGATTTACTTGTCAATAGCTCGCCTGGGAAACATCCAGAGAAGTCAAAGACAGTGCTTCTATACTAATTGCCAGGCGCTGAGACAAATGCCGCCAAGATCAAGCGTCTAAGACTTACGGTTCAAGAATTAGCCTCAGAAACAGTGGGAAACAGTGCTTCTATACTAATTGCCAGGCGCTGAGACGAATGCCGCCAAGATCGAGCGTCTATGACTTACGGTTCAAAATTAGCCTCAGAAACAGTGGGAAACAGTGTTTCTATACTAATTGCCAGGCGCGGAGACGAATGCCGCCAAGATCAAGCGTCAAAGACTTACGGTTCAAGAATTAGCCTCAGAAACAGTGGGAAACAGTGCTTTTATACTAATTGCCAGGCGCTGAGACGAATGATGCCAAGATCGAGCGTCTATGACTTACGGTTCAAGAATTAGCCTCAGAAACAGTGGTTCTAAACATGCTGCCAATAGCTCGCCTGCGAAACATCCAGAGAAGTCCAAGATAGTGTTTTTTAGACTGGCTGCCACGAGCTGAAACGAATGCAGCCAAGAGCGAGCGTCTGTGACTTACGATTCAAGAGTTATTCACAGAAACATGGTTCTGAACTTTGCTGCCAGCCGCGAAAGCGAAAATAACCAAGATCGAGCGTCTAGGATTTACTTGTCAATAGCTCGCCTGGGAAACATCCAGTGAAGTCAAAGACAGTGCTTCTATACTAATTGCCAGGCGCTGAGACGAATGCCGCCAAGATCGAGCGTCTAAAACTTACGGTTCAAGAATTAGCCTCAGAAACAGTGGGAAACAGTGTTTCTATACTAATTGCCAGGCGCTGAGACGAATGCCGCCAAGATCAAGCGTCAAAGACTTACGGTTCAAGAATTAGCCTCACAAACAGTGGGAAACAGTGCTTCTATACTAATTGCCAGGCGCTGAGACGAATGCCGCCAAGATCGAGCGTCTATGACTTACGGTTCAAGAATTAGCCTCAGAAACAGTGGTTCTAAACATGCTGCCAATAGCTCGCCTGGGAAACATCCAGAGAAGTCCAAGATAGTGTTTTTTAGACTGGCTGCCACGAGCTGAAACGAATGCAGCCAAGAGCAAGCGTCTGTCACTTACGGTTCAAGAGTTATTCACAGAAACATGGTTCTGAACTTTGCTGCCAGCCGCGAAAGCGAAAATAACCAAGATCGAGCGTCTAGGATTTACTTGTCAATAGCTCGTCTGGGAAACATCCAGAGAAGTCAAAGACAGTGTTTCTATACTAATTGCCAGGCGCTGAGACGAATGCCGCCAAGATCAAGCGTCTAAGACTTACGGTTCAAGAATTAGCCTCAGAAATAGTGGGAAACAGTGCTTCTATCCTAATTGCCAGGCGCTGAGACGAATGCCGCCAAGATCGAGCGTCTATGACTTACGGTTCAAGAATTAGCCTCAGAAACAGTGGTTTTGAACATGCTGCCAATAGCTCGCCTGGGAAACATCCAGAGAAGTCCAAGATAGTGTTTTTTAGACTGGCTGCCACGAGCTGAAACGAATGCAACCAAGAGCGAGCTTCTGTAACTTACGGTTCAAGAGTTATTCACAGAAACATGGTTCTGAACTTTGCTGCCAGCCGCGAAAGCAAAAGTAACCAAGATCGAGCGTCTAGGATTTACTTGTCAATAGCTCGCCTGGGAAACATCCAGAGAAGTCAAAGACAGTGCTACTATACTAATTGCCAGGCGCTGAGACGAATGCCGCCAAGATCGAGCGTCTAAGACGGTTCAAGAATTAGCCTCAGAAACAGTGGGAAACAGTGTTTCTATACTAATTGCCAGGCGCGGAGACGAATGCCGCCAAGATCAAGCGTCAAAGACTTACGGTTCAAGAATTAGCCTCAGAAACAGTGGGAAACAGTGCTTTTATACTAATTGCCAGGCACTGAGACGAATGCCGCCAAGATCGAGCGTCTATGACTTACGGTTCAAGAATTAGCCTCAGAAACAGTGGTTCTAAACATGCTGCCAATAGCTCGCCTGGGAAACATCCAGAGAAGTCCAAGATAGTGTTTTTAGACTGGCTGCCACGAGCTGAAACGAATGCAGCCAAGAGCGACCGTCTGTCACTTACGGTTCAAGAGTTATTCACATAAACATGGTTCTGAACTTTGCTGCCAGCCGCGAAAGCGAAAGCAACCAAGATCGAGCGTCTAGGATTTACTTGTCAATAGCTCGCCTGGAAAACATCCAGAGAAGTCAAAGACAGTGCAGCTATACTAATTGCCAGGCGCTGAGACGAATGCCGCCAAGATCAAGCGTCTAAGACTTACGGTTCAAGAATTAGCCTCAGAAACAGTGGTTTTGAACATGCTGCCAATAGCTCGCCTGGGAAACATCCAGAGAAGTCCAAGATAGTGTTTTTTAGACTGGCTGCCACGAACTGAAACGAATGCCACCAAGAGCGAGCGTCTGTGACTTACGGTTCAAGAGTTATTCACAGAAACATGGTTCTGAACTTTGCTGCCAGCCGCGAAAGCGAAAGTAACCAAGATCGAGCGTCTAGGATTTACTTGTCAATAGCTCGCCTGGGAAACATCCAGAGAAGTCAAAGACAGTGCTTCTATACTAATTGCCAGGCGCTGAGACAAATGCCGCCAAGATCAAGCGTCTAAGACTTACGGTTCAAGAATTAGCCTCAGAAACAGTGGGAAACAGTGCTTCTATACTAATTGCCAGGCGCTGAGACGAATGCCGCCAAGATCGAGCGTCTATGACTTACGGTTCAAGAATTAGCCTCAGAAACAGTGGTTCTAAACATTCTGCCAATAGCTCGCCTGGGAAACATTCAGAGAAGTCCAAGATAGTGTTTTTTAGACTGGCTGCCGCGAGCTGAAACGAATGCAGCCAAGAGCGAGCGTCTGTGACTTACGGTTCTAGAGTTATTTACAGAAACATGGTTCTGAACTTTGCTGCCAGCCGCGAAAGCGAAAATAATCAAGATCGAGCGTCTAGGATTTACTTGTCAATAGCTCGCCTGGGAAACATCCATAGAAGTCAAAGACAGTGCTTCTATACTAATTGCCAGGCGCTGAGACGAATGCCGCCAAGATCGAGCGTCTAAGACTTACGGTTCAAGAATTAGCCTCAGAAACAGTGGGAAACAGTGTTTCTATACTAATTGCCAGGCGCTGAGACGAATGCCGCCAAGATCAAGCGTCAAAGACTTACGGTTCAAGAATTAGCCTCAGAAACAGTGGGAAACAGTGCTTTTATACTAATTGCCAGGCGCTGAGACGAATGCCGCCAAGATCGAGCGTCTATGACTTACGGTTCAAGAATTAGCCACAGAAACAGTGGTTCTAAACATGCTGCAAATAGCTCGCCTGGGAAACATCCAGAGAAGTCCAAGATAGTGTTTTGTAGACTGGCTGCCACGAGCTGAAACGAATGCAGCCAAGAGCGAGCGTCTGTCACTTACGGTTCAAGAGTTATTCACAGAAACATGGTTCTGAACTTTGCTGCCAGCCGCGAAAGCGAAAATAACCAAGATCGAGCGTCTAGGATTTACTTGTCAATAGCTCGCCTGGGAAACATCCAGAGAAGTCAAAGACAGTGCTTCCATACTAATTGCCAGGCGCTGAGACGAATGCCGCCAAGATCGAGCGTCTATGACTTACGGTTCAAGAATTAGCCTCAGAAACAGTGGGAAACAGTGCTTTTATACTAATTGCCAGGCGCTGAGACGAATGCCGCCAAGATCGAGCGTCTATGACTTACGGTTCAAGAATTAGCCACAGAAACAGTGGTTCTAAACATGCTGCCAATAGCTCGCCTGGGAAACATCCAGAGAAGTCCAAGATAGTGTTTTTTAGACTGGCTGCCACGAGCTGAAACGAATGCAGCCAAGAGCGAGTGTCTGTCACTTACGGTTCAAGAGTTATTCACAGAAACATGGTTCTGAACTTTGCTGCCAGCCGCGAAAGCGAAAATAACCAAGATCGAGCGTCTAGGATTTACTTGTCAATAGCTCGCCTGGGAAACATCCAGAGAAGTCAAAGACAGTGCTTCTATACTAATTGCCAGGCGCTGAGACGAATGCCGCCAAGATCGAGCGTCTATGACTTACGGTTCAAGAATTAGCCTCAGAAACAGTGGGAAACAGTGCTTCTATAGTAATTGCCAGGCGCTGAGACGAATGCCGCCAAGATCGAGCGTCTATGACTTACGGTTCAAGAATTAGCCTCAGAAACAGTGTTTCTGAACATGCTGCCAATAGCTCGCCTGGGAAACATCCAGAGAAGTCCAAGATAGTGTTTTTTAGACTGGCTGTCACGAGCTAAAACGAATTTAACCAAGAGCGAGCGTCTGTGACTTACGGTTCAAGAGTTATTCACAGAAACATGGTTCTGAACTTTGCTGCCAGCCGCGAAAGCGAAAGTAACCAAGATCGAGCGTCTAGGATTTACTTGTGAATAGCTCGCCTGGGAAACATCCAGATAAGTCAAAGTCAGTGCTTCTATACTAATTGCCAGGCGCTGAGACGAATGCCGCCAAGATCAAGCGTCTAAGACTTACGGTTCAAGAATTAGCCTCAGAAACAGTGGGAAACAGTGCTTCTATACTAATTGCCAGGCGCTGAGACGAATGCCGCCAAGATCGAGCGTCTATGACTTACGGTTCAAGAATTAGCCTCAGAAACAGTGGTTCTAAACATGCTGCCAATAGCTCGCCTGGGAAACATCCAGAGAAGTCCAAGATAGTGTTTTTTAGACTGGCTGCCACGAGCTGAAACGAATGCAGCCAAGAGCCAGCGTCTGTCACTTACGGTTCAAGAGTTATTCACAGAAACATGGTTCTGAACTTTGCTGCCAGCTGCGAAAGCGAAAATAACCAAGATCGAGCGTCTAGTATTTACTTGTCAATAGCTCGCCTGGGAAACATCCAGAGAAGTCAAAGACAGTGCTTCTATACTAATTGCCAGGCGCTGAGACGAATGCCGCCAAGATCGAGCGTCTATGACTTACGGTTCAAGAATTAGCCTCAGAAACAGTGGGAAACAGTGCTTCTATACTAATTGCCAGGCGCTGAGACGAATGCCGCCAAGATCGAGCGTCTATGACTTACGGTTCAAGAATTAGCCTCAGAAACAGTGGTTCTAAACATGCTGCCAATAGCTCGCCTGGGAAACATCCAGAGAAGTCCAAGATAGTGTTTTTTAGACTGGCTGCCACGAGCTGAAACGAATGCAGCCAAGAGCGAGCGTCTGTCACTTACGGTTCAAGAGTTATTCACAGAAACATGGTTCTGAACTTTGCTGCCAGCCGCGAAAGCGAAAATAACCAAGATCGAGCCTCTAGTATTTACTTGTCAATAGCTCGCCTGGGAAACATCCAGAGAAGTCAAAGACAGTGCTTCCATACTAATTGCCAGGCGCTGAGACGAATGCCGCCAAGATCGAGCGTCTATGACTTACGGTTCAAGAATTAGCCTCAGAAACAGTGGGAAACAGTGCTTCTATACTAATTGCCAGGCGCTGAGACGAATGCCGCCAAGATCGAGCGTCTATGACTTACGGTTCAAGAATTAGCCTCAGAAACAGTGTTTCTGAACATGCTGCCAATAGCTCGCCTGGGAAACATCCAGAGAAGTCCAAGATAGTGTTTTTTTAGACTGGCTGCCACGAGCTGAAACGAATGCAGCCAAGAGCGAGCGTCTGTGACTTACGGTTCAAGAGTTATTCACAGAAACATGGTTCTGAACTTTGCTGCCAGCCGCGAAAGCGAAAGTAACCAAGATCGAGCGTCTAGGATTTACTTGTGAATAGCTCACCTGGGAAACATCCAGATAAGTCAAAGACAGTGCTTCTATACTAATTGCCAGACTCTGAGACGAATGCCGCCAAGATCAAGCGTCTAAGACTTACGGTTCAAGAATTAGCCTCAGAAACAGTGGGAAACAGTGCTTCTATACTAATTGCCAGGCGCTGAGACGAATGCCGCCAAGATCAAGCGTCAAAGACTTACGGTTCAAGAATTAGCCTCAGAAACAGTGGGAAACAGTGCTTTTATACTAATTGCCAGGCGCTGAGACGAATGCCGCCAAGATCGAGCGTCTATGACTTACGGTTCAAGAATTAGCCTCAGAAACAGTGGTTCTAAACATGCTGCCAATAGCTCGCCTGGGAAACATCCAGAGAAGTCCAAGATAGTGTTTTTTAGACTGGCTGCCACGAGCTGAAACGAATGCAGCCAAGAGCGAGCGTCTGTCACTTACGGTTCAAGAGTTATTCACAGAAACATGGTTCTGAACTTTGCTGCCAGCCGCGAAAGCGAAAATAACCAAGATCGAGCGTCTAGGATTTACTTGTCAATAGCTCGCCTGGGAAACATCCAGAGAAGTCAAAGACAGTGCTTCCATACTAATTGCCAGGCGCTGAGACGAATGCCGCCAAGATCGAGCGTCTATGACTTACGGTTCAAGAACTAGCCTCAGAAACAGTGGGAAACAGTGCTTCTATACTAATTGCCAGGCGCTGAGACGAATGCCGCCAAGATCGAGCGTCTATGACTTACGGTTCAAGAATTAGCCTCAGAAACAGTGTTTCTGAACATGCTGCCAATAGCTCGCCTGGGAAACATCCAGAGAAGTCCAAGATAGTGTTTTTTTAGACTGGCTGCCACGAGCTGAAACGAATGCAGCCAAGAGCGAGCGTCTGTGACTTACGGTTCAAGAGTTATTCACAGAAACATGGTTCTGAACTTTGCTGCCAGCCGCGAAAGCGAAAGTAACCAAGATCGAGCGTCTAGGATTTACTTGTGAATAGCTCACCTGGGAAACATCCAGATAAGTCAAAGACAGTGCTTCTATACTAATTGCCAGACTCTGAGACGAATGCCGCCAAGATCAAGCGTCTAAGACTTACGGTTCAAGAATTAGCCTCAGAAACAGTGGGAAACAGTGCTTCTATACTAATTGCCAGGCGCTGAGACGAATGCCGCCAAGATCAAGCGTCAAAGACTTACGGTTCAAGAATTAGCCTCAGAAACAGTGGGAAACAGTGCTTTTATACTAATTGCCAGGCGCTGAGACGAATGCCGCCAAGATCGAGCGTCTATGACTTACGGTTCAAGAATTAGCCTCAGAAACAGTGGTTCTAAACATGCTGCCAATAGCTCGCCTGGGAAACATCCAGAGAAGTCCAAGATAGTGTTTTTTAGACTGGCTGCCACGAGCTGAAACGAATGCAGCCAAGAGCGAGCGTCTGTCACTTACGGTTCAAGAGTTATTCACAGAAACATGGTTCTGAACTTTGCTGCCAGCCGCGAAAGCGAAAATAACCAAGATCGAGCGTCTAGGATTTACTTGTCAATAGCTCGCCTGGGAAACATCCAGAGAAGTCAAAGACAGTGCTTCTATACTAATTGCCAGGCGCTGAGACGAATGCCGCCAAGATCGAGCGTCTATGACTTACGGTTCAAGAATTAGCCTCAGAAACAGTGGGAAACAGTGCTTCTATACTAATTGCCAGGCGCTGAGACGAATGCCGCCAAGATCGAGCGTCTATGACTTACGGTTCAAGAATTAGCCTCAGAAACAGTGTTTCTGAACATGCTGCCAATAGCTCGCCTGGGAAACATCCAGAGAAGTCCAAGATAGTGTTTTTTTAGACTGGCTGCCACGAGCTGAAACGAATGCAGCCAAGAGCGAGCGTCTGTGACTTACGGTTCAAGAGTTATTCACAGAAACATGGTTCTGAACTTTGCTGCCAGCCGCGAAAGCGAAAGTAACCAAGATCGAGCGTCTAGGATTTACTTGTGAATAGCTCGCCTGGGAAACATCCAGATAAGTCAAAGACAGTGCTTCTATACTAATTGCCAGACTCTGAGACGAATGCCGCCAAGATCAAGCGTCTAAGACTTACGGTTCAAGAATTAGCCTCAGAAACAGTGGGAAACAGTGCTTCTATACTAATTGCCAGGCGCTGAGACGAATGCCGCCAAGATCAAGCGTCTATGACTTACGGTTCAAGAATTAGCCTCAGAAACAGTGGGAAACAGTGCTTCTATACTAATTGCCAGGCGCTGAGACTAATGCCGCCAAGATCGAGCGTCTATGACTTACGGTTCAAGAATTAGCCTCAGAAACAGTGGTTCTGAACATGCTGCCAATAGCTCGCCTGGGAAACATCCAGAGAAGTCCAAGATAGTGTTTTTTTAGACTGGCTGCCACGAGCTGAAACGAATGCAGCCAAGAGCGAGCGTCTGTGACTTACGGTTCAAGAGTTATTCACAGAAACATGGTTCTGAACTTTGCTGCCAGCCGCGAAAGCGAAAGTAACCAAGATCGAGCGTCTAGGATTTACTTGTGAATAGCTCGCCTGGGAAACATCCAGATAAGTCAAAGACAGTGCTTCTATACTAATTGCCAGACTCTGAGACGAATGCCGCCAAGATCAAGCGTCTAAGACTTACGGTTCAAGAATTAGCCTCAGAAACAGTGGGAAACAGTGCTTCTATACTAATTGCCAGGCGCTGAGACGAATGCCGCCAAGATCAAGCGTCAAAGACTTACGGTTCAAGAATTAGCCTCAGAAACAGTGGGAAACAGTGCTTTTATACTAATTGCCAGGCGCTGAGACGAATGCCGCCAAGATCGAGCGTCTATGACTTACGGTTCAAGAATTAGCCTCAGAAACAGTGGTTCTAAACATGCTGCCAATAGCTCGCCTGGGAAACATCCAGAGAAGTCCAAGATAGTGTTTTTTAGACTGGCTGCCACGAGCTGAAACGAATGCAGCCAAGAGCGAGCGTCTGTCACTTACGGTTCAAGAGTTATTCACAGAAACATGGTTCTGAACTTTGCTGCCAGCCGCGAAAGCGAAAATAACCAAGATCGAGCGTCTAGGATTTACTTGTGAATAGCTCGCCTGGGAAACATCCAGATAAGTCAAAGACAGTGCTTCTATACTAATTGCCAGACTCTGAGACGAATGCCGCCAAGATCAAGCGTCTAAGACTTACGGTTCAAGAATTAGCCTCAGAAACAGTGGGAAACAGTGCTTCTATACTAATTGCCAGGCGCTGAGACGAATGCCGCCAAGATCAAGCGTCTATGACTTACGGTTCAAGAATTAGCCTCAGAAACAGTGGGAAACAGTGCTTCTATACTAATTGCCAGGCGCTGAGACTAATGCCGCCAAGATCGAGCGTCTATGACTTACGGTTCAAGAATTAGCCTCAGAAACAGTGGTTCTGAACATGCTGCCAATAGCTCGCCTGGGAAACATCCAGAGAAGTCCAAGATAGTGTTTTTTTAGACTGGCTGCCACGAGCTGAAACGAATGCAGCCAAGAGCGAGCGTCTGTGACTTACGGTTCAAGAGTTATTCACAGAAACATGGTTCTGAACTTTGCTGCCAGCCGCGAAAGCGAAAGTAACCAAGATCGAGCGTCTAGGATTTACTTGTGAATAGCTCGCCTGGGAAACATCCAGATAAGTCAAAGACAGTGCTTCTATACTAATTGCCAGGCGCTGAGACGAATGCCGCCAAGATCAAGCGTCTAAGACTTACGGTTCAAGAATTAGCCTCAGAAACAGTGGGAAACAGTGCTTCTATACTAATTGCCAGGCGCTGAGACGAATGCCGCCAAGATCGAGCGTTTATGATTTACGGTTCAAGAATTAGCCTCAGAAACAGTGGTTTTGAACATGCTGCCAATAGCTCGCCTGGGAAACATCCAGAGAAGTCCAAGATAGTGTTTTTTAGACTGGCTGCCACGAGTTGAAACGAATGCAGCCAAGAGCGAGCGTCTGTGACTTACGGTTCTAGAGTTATTTACAGAAACATGGTTCTGAACTTTGCTGCCAGCCGCGAAAGTAACCAAGATCGAGCGTCTAGGATTTACTTGTGAATAGCTCGCCTGGGAAACATCCAGATAAGTCAAAGACAGTGCTTCTATACTAATTGCCAGGCGCTGAGACGAATGCCGCCAAGATCAAGCGTCTAAGACTTACGGTTCAAGAATTAGCCTCAGAAACAGTGGAAAACAGTGCTTCTATACTAATTGCCAGGCGCTGAGACGAATGCCGCCAAGATCGAGCGTCTATGACTTACGGTTCAAGAATTAGCCTCAGAAACAGTGGTTTTGAACATGCTGCCAATAGCTCGCCTGGGAAACATCCAGAGAAGTCCAAGATAGTGTTTTTTAGACTGGCTGCCACGAGCTGAAACGAATGCAGCCAAGAGCAAGCGTCTGTCACTTACGGTTCAAGAGTTATTCACAGAAGCATGGTTCTGAACTTTGCTGCCAGCCGCGAAAGCGAAAATAACCAAGATCGAGCGTCTAGGATTTACTTGTCAATAGCTCGTCTGGGAAACATCCAGAGAAGTCAAAGACAGTGTTTCTATACTAATTGCCAGGCGCTGAGACGAATGCCGCCAAGATCAAGCGTCTAAGACTTACGGTTCAAGAATTAGCCTCAGAAACAGTGGGAAACAGTGCTTCTATACTAATTGCCAGGCGCTGAGACGAATGCCGCCAAGATCGAGCGTCTATGACTTACGGTTCAAGAATTAGCCTCAGAAACAGTGGTTTTGAACATGCTGCCAATAGCTCGCCTGGGAAACATCCAGAGAAGTCCAAGATAGTGTTTTTTAGACTGGCTGCCACGAGCTGAAACGAATGCAACCAAGAGCGAGCTTCTGTAACTTACGGTTCAAGAGTTATTCACAGAAACATGGTTCTGAACTTTGCTGCCAGCCGCGAAAGCAAAAGTAACCAAGATCGAGCGTCTAGGATTTACTTGTCAATAGCTCGCCTGGGAAACATCCAGAGAAGTCAAAGACAGTGCTACTATACTAATTGCCAGGCGCTGAGACGAATGCCGCCAAGATCGAGCGTCTAAGACGGTTCAAGAATTAGCCTCAGAAACAGTGGGAAACAGTGTTTCTATACTAATTGCCAGGCGCGGAGACGAATGCCGCCAAGATCAAGCGTCAAAGACTTACGGTTCAAGAATTAGCCTCAGAAACAGTGGGAAACAGTGCTTTTATACTAATTGCCAGGCGCTGAGACGAATGCCGCCAAGATCGAGCGTCTATGACTTACGGTTCAAGAATTAGCCTCAGAAACAGTGGGAAACAGTGCTTCTATACTAATTGCCAGGCGCTGAGACGAATGCCGCCAAGATCGAGCGTCTATGACTTACGGTTCAAGAATTAGCCTCAGAAACAGTGTTTCTGAACATGCTGCCAATAGCTCGCCTGGGAAACATCCAGAGAAGTCCAAGATAGTGTTTTTTTAGACTGGCTGCCACGAGCTGAAACGAATGCAGCCAAGAGCGAGCGTCTGTGACTTACGGTTCAAGAGTTATTCACAGAAACATGGTTCTGAACTTTGCTGCCAGCCGCGAAAGCAAAAGTAACCAAGATCGAGCGTCTAGGATTTACTTGTCAATAGCTCGCCTGGGAAACATCCAGAGAAGTCAAAGACAGTGCTACTATACTAATTGCCAGGCGCTGAGACGAATGCCGCCAAGATCGAGCGTCTAAGACTTACGGTTCAAGAATTAGCCTCAGAAACAGTGGGAAACAGTGTTTCTATACTAATTGCCAGGCGCGGAGACGAATGCCGCCAAGATCAAGCGTCAAAGACTTACGGTTCAAGAATTAGCCTCAGAAACAGTGGGAAACAGTGCTTTTATACTAATTGCCAGGCGCTGAGACGAATGCCGCCAAGATCGAGCGTCTATGACTTACGGTTCAAGAATTAGCCTCAGAAACAGTGGTTCTAAACATGCTGCCAATAGCTCGCCTGGGAAACATCCAGAGAAGTCCAAGATAGTGTTTTTTAGACTGGCTGCCACGAGCTGAAACGAATGCAGCCAAGAGCGAGCGTCTGTCACTTACGGTTCAAGAGTTATTCACATAAACATGGTTCTGAACTTTGCTGCCAGCCGCGAAAGCGAAAGCAACCAAGATCGAGCGTCTAGGATTTACTTGTCAATGGCTCGCCTGGAAAACATCCAGAGAAGTCAAAGACAGTGCAGCTATACTAATTGCCAGGCGCTGAGACGAATGCCGCCAAGATCAAGCGTCTAAGACTTACGGTTCAAGAATTAGCCTCAGAAACAGTGGTTTTGAACATGCTGCCAATAGCTCGCCTGGGAAACATCCAGAGAAGTCCAAGATAGTGTTTTTTAGACTGGCTGCCACGAACTGAAACGAATGCCACCAAGAGCGAGCGTCTGTGACTTACGGTTCAAGAGTTATTCACAGAAACATGGTTCTGAACTTTGCTGCCAGCCGCGAAAGCGAAAGTAACCAAGATCGAGCGTCTAGGATTTACTTGTCAATAGCTCGCCTGGGAAACATCCAGAGAAGTCAAAGACAGTGCTTCTATACTAATTGCCAGGCGCTGAGACAAATGCCGCCAAGATCAAGCGTCTAAGACTTACGGTTCAAGAATTAGCCTCAGAAACAGTGGGAAACAGTGCTTCTATACTAATTGCCAGGCGCTGAGACGAATGCCGCCAAGATCGAGCGTCTATGACTTACGGTTCAAAATTAGCCTCAGAAACAGTGGGAAACAGTGTTTCTATACTAATTGCCAGGCGCGGAGACGAATGCCGCCAAGATCAAGCGTCAAAGACTTACGGTTCAAGAATTAGCCTCAGAAACAGTGGGAAACAGTGCTTTTATACTAATTGCCAGGCGCTGAGACGAATGCCGCCAAGATCGAGCGTCTATGACTTACGGTTCAAGAATTAGCCTCAGAAACAGTGGTTCTAAACATGCTGCCAATAGCTCGTCTGCGAAACATCCAGAGAAGTCCAAGATAGTGTTTTTTAGACTGGCTGCCACGAGCTGAAACGAATGCAGCCAAGAGCGAGCGTCTGTGACTTACGATTCAAGAGTTATTCACAGAAACATGGTTCTGAACTTTGCTGCCAGCCGCGAAAGCGAAAATAACCAAGATCGAGCGTCTAGGATTTACTTGTCAATAGCTCGCCTGGGAAACATCCAGTGAAGTCAAAGACAGTGCTTCTATACTAATTGCCAGGCGCTGAGACGAATGCCGCCAAGATCGAGCGTCTAAAACTTACGGTTCAAGAATTAGCCTCAGAAACAGTGGGAAACAGTGTTTCTATACTAATTGCCAGGCGCTGAGACGAATGCCGCCAAGATCAAGCGTCAAAGACTTACGGTTCAAGAATTAGCCTCACAAACAGTGGGAAACAGTGCTTCTATACTAATTGCCAGGCGCTGAGACGAATGCCGCCAAGATCGAGCGTCTATGACTTACGGTTCAAGAATTAGCCTCAGAAACAGTGGTTCTAAACATGCTGCCAATAGCTCGCCTGGGAAACATCCAGAGAAGTCCAAGATAGTGTTTTTTAGACTGGCTGCCACGAGCTGAAACGAATGCAGCCAAGAGCAAGCGTCTGTCACTTACGGTTCAAGAGTTATTCACAGAAACATGGTTCTGAACTTTGCTGCCAGCCGCGAAAGCGAAAATAACCAAGATCGAGCGTCTAGGATTTACTTGTCAATAGCTCGTCTGGGAAACATCCAGAGAAGTCAAAGACAGTGTTTCTATACTAATTGCCAGGCGCTGAGACGAATGCCGCCAAGATCAAGCGTCTAAGACTTACGGTTCAAGAATTAGCCTCAGAAACAGTGGGAAACAGTGCTTCTATACTAATTGCCAGGCGCTGAGACGAATGCCGCCAAGATCGAGCGTCTATGACTTACGGTTCAAGAATTAGCCTCAGAAACAGTGGTTTTGAACATGCTGCCAATAGCTCGCCTGGGAAACATCCAGAGAAGTCCAAGATAGTGTTTTTTAGACTGGCTGCCACGAGCTGAAACGAATGCAACCAAGAGCGAGCTTCTGTAACTTACGGTTCAAGAGTTATTCACAGAAACATGGTTCTGAACTTTGCTGCCAGCCGCGAAAGCAAAAGTAACCAAGATCGAGCGTCTAGGATTTACTTGTCAATAGCTCGCCTGGGAAACATCCAGAGAAGTCAAAGACAGTGCTACTATACTAATTGCCAGGCGCTGAGACGAATGCCGCCAAGATCGAGCGTCTAAGACGGTTCAAGAATTAGCCTCAGAAACAGTGGGAAACAGTGTTTCTATACTAATTGCCAGGCGCGGAGACGAATGCCGCCAAGATCAAGCGTCAAAGACTTACGGTTCAAGAATTAGCCTCAGAAACAGTGGGAAACAGTGCTTTTAAACTAATTGCCAGGCGCTGAGACGAATGCCGCCAAGATCGAGCGTCTATGACTTACGGTTCAAGAATTAGCCTCAGAAACAGTGGTTCTAAACATGCTGCCAATAGGTCGCCTGCGAAACATCCAGAGAAGTCCAAGATAGTGTTTTTTAGACTGGCTGCCACGAGCTGAAACGAATGCAGCCAAGAGCGAGCGTCTGTCACTTACGGTTCAAGAGTTATTCACAGAAACATGGTTCTGAACTTTGCTGCCAGCCGCGAAAGCGAAAATAACCAAGATCGAGCGTCTAGGATTTACTTGTCAATAGCTCGCCTGGGAAACATCCAGAGAAGTCAAAGACAGTGCTTCTATACTAATTGCCAGGCGTTGAGACGAATGCCGCCAAGATCGAGCGTCTATGACTTACGGTTCAAGAATTAGCCTCAGAAACAGTGGGAAACAGTGCTTCTATACTAATTGCCAGGCGCTGAGACGAATGCCGCCAAGATCGAGCGTCTATGACTTACGGTTCAAGAATTAGCCTCAGAAACAGTGTTTCTGAACATGCTGCCAATAGCTCGCCTGGGAAACATCCAGAGAAGTCCAAGATAGTGTTTTTTTAGACTGGCTGCCACGAGCTGAAACGAATGCAGCCAAGAGCGAGCGTCTGTGACTTACGGTTCAAGAGTTATTCACAGAAACATGGTTCTGAACTTTGCTGCCAGCCGCGAAAGCAAAAGTAACCAAGATCGAGCGTCTAGGATTTACTTGTCAATAGCTCGCCTGGGAAACATCCAGAGAAGTCAAAGACAGTGCTACTATACTAATTGCCAGGCGCTGAGACGAATGCCGCCAAGATCGAGCGTCTAAGACTTACGGTTCAAGAATTAGCCTCAGAAACAGTGGGAAACAGTGTTTCTATACTAATTGCCAGGCGCGGAGACGAATGCCGCCAAGATCAAGCGTCAAAGACTTACGGTTCAAGAATTAGCCTCAGAAACAGTGGGAAACAGTGCTTTTATACTAATTGCCAGGCGCTGAGACGAATGCCGCCAAGATCGAGCGTCTATGACTTACGGTTCAAGAATTAGCCTCAGAAACAGTGGTTCTAAACATGCTGCCAATAGCTCGCCTGGGAAACATCCAGAGAAGTCCAAGATAGTGTTTTTAGACTGGCTGCCACGAGCTGAAACGAATGCAGCCAAGAGCGAGCGTCTGTCACTTACGGTTCAAGAGTTATTCACATAAACATGGTTCTGAACTTTGCTGCCAGCCGCGAAAGCGAAAGCAACCAAGATCGAGCGTCTAGGATTTACTTGTCAATAGCTCGCCTGGAAAACATCCAGAGAAGTCAAAGACAGTGCAGCTATACTAATTGCCAGGCGCTGAGACGAATGCCGCCAAGATCAAGCGTCTAAGACTTACGGTTCAAGAATTAGCCTCAGAAACAGTGGTTTTGAACATGCTGCCAATAGCTCGCCTGGGAAACATCCAGAGAAGTCCAAGATAGTGTTTTTTAGACTGGCTGCCACGAACTGAAACGAATGCCACCAAGAGCGAGCGTCTGTGACTTACGGTTCAAGAGTTATTCACAGAAACATGGTTCTGAACTTTGCTGCCAGCCGCGAAAGCGAAAGTAACCAAGATCGAGCGTCTAGGATTTACTTGTCAATAGCTCGCCTGGGAAACATCCAGAGAAGTCAAAGACAGTGCTTCTATACTAATTGCCAGGCGCTGAGACAAATGCCGCCAAGATCAAGCGTCTAAGACTTACGGTTCAAGAATTAGCCTCAGAAACAGTGGGAAACAGTGCTTCTATACTAATTGCCAGGCGCTGAGACGAATGCCGCCAAGATCGAGCGTCTATGAATTACGGTTCAAGAATTAGCCTCAGAAACAGTGGTTCTAAACATTCTGCCAATAGCTCGCCTGGGAAACATTCAGAGAAGTCCAAGATAGTGTTTTTTAGACTGGCTGCCACGAGCTGAAACGAATGCAGCCAAGAGCGAGCGTCTGTGACTTACGGTTCTAGAGTTATTTACAGAAACATGGTTCTGAACTTTGCTGCCAGCCGCGAAAGCGAAAATAATCAAGATCGAGCGTCTAGGATTTACTTGTCAATAGCTCGCCTGGGAAACATCCATAGAAGTCAAAGACAGTGTTTCTATACTAATTGCCAGGCGCTGAGACGAATGCCGCCAAGATCGAGCGTCTAAGACTTACGGTTCAAGAATTAGCCTCAGAAACAGTGGGAAACAGTGTTTCTATACTAATTGCCAGGCGCTGAGACGAATGCCGCCAAGATCAAGCGTCAAAGACTTACGGTTCAAGAATTAGCCTCAGAAACAGTGGGAAACAGTGCTTTTATACTAATTGCCAGGCGCTGAGACGAATGCCGCCAAGATCGAGCGTCTATGACTTACGGTTCAAGAATTAGCCACAGAAACAGTGGTTCTAAACATGCTGCCAATAGCTCGCCTGGGAAACATCCAGAGAAGTCCAAGATAGTGTCTTGTAGACTGGCTGCCACGAGCTGAAACGAATGCAGCCAAGAGCGAGCGTCTGTCACTTACGGTTCAAGAGTTATTCACAGAAACATGGTTCTGAACTTTGCTGCCAGCCGCGAAAGCGAAAATAACCAAGATCGAGCGTCTAGGATTTACTTGTCAATAGCTCGCCTGGGAAACATCCAGAGAAGTCAAAGACAGTGCTTCTATACTAATTGCCAGGCGCTGAGACGAATGCCGCCAAGATCGAGCGTCTATGACTTACGGTTCAAGAATTAGCCTCAGAAACAGTGGGAAACAGTGCTTTTATACTAATTGCCAGGCGCTGAGACGAATGCCGCCAAGATCGAGCGTCTATGACTTACGGTTCAAGAATTAGCCACAGAAACAGTGGTTCTAAACATGCTGCCAATAGCTCGCCTGGGAAACATTCAGAGAAGTCCAAGATAGTGTTTTTTAGACTGGCTGCCACGAGCTGAAACGAATGCAGCCAAGAGCGAGCGTCTGTCACTTACGGTTCAAGAGTTATTCACAGAAACATGGTTCTGAACTTTGCTGCCAGCCGCGAAAGCGAAAATAACCAAGATCGAGCGTCTAGGATTTACTTGTCAATAGCTCGCCTGGGAAACATCCAGAGAAGTCAAAGACAGTGCTTCTATAGTAATTGCCAGGCGCTGAGACGAATGCCGCCAAGATCGAGCGTCTATGACTTACGGTTCAAGATTTAGCCTCAGAAACAGTGTTTCTGAACATGCTGCCAATAGCTCGCCTGGGAAACATCCAGAGAAGTCCAAGATAGTGTTTTTTAGACTGGCTGTCACGAGCTGAAACGAATTTAACCAAGAGCGAGCGTCTGTGACTTACGGTTCAAGAGTTATTCACAGAAACATGGTTCTGAACTTTGCTGCCAGCCGCGAAAGCGAAAGTAACCAAGATCGAGCGTCTAGGATTTACTTGTGAATAGCTCGCCTGGGAAACATCCAGATAAGTCAAAGTCAGTGCTTCTATACTAATTGCCAGGCGCTGAGACGAATGCCGCCAAGATCAAGCGTCTAAGACTTACGGTTCAAGAATTAGCCTCAGAAACAGTGGGAAACAGTGCTTCTATACTAATTGCCAGGCGCTGAGACGAATGCCGCCAAGATCGAGCGTCTATGACTTACGGTTCAAGAATTAGCCTCAGAAACAGTGGTTCTAAACATGCTGCCAATAGCTCGCCTGGGAAACATCCAGAGAAGTCCAAGATAGTGTTTTTTAGACTGGCTGCCACGAGCTGAAACGAATGCAGCCAAGAGCCAGCGTCTGTCACTTACGGTTCAAGAGTTATTCACAGAAACATGGTTCTGAACTTTGCTGCCAGCCGCGAAAGCGAAAATAACCAAGATCGAGCGTCTAGTATTTACTTGTCAATAGCTCGCCTGGGAAACATCCAGAGAAGTCAAAGACAGTGCTTCTATACTAATTGCCAGGCGCTGAGACGAATGCCGCCAAGATCGAGCGTCTATGACTTACGGTTCAAGAATTAGCCTCAGAAACAGTGGGAAACAGTGCTTCTATACTAATTGCCAGGCGCTGAGACGAATGCCGCCAAGATCGAGCGTCTATGACTTACGGTTCAAGAATTAGCCTCAGAAACAGTGGTTCTAAACATGCTGCCAATAGCTCGCCTGGGAAACATCCAGAGAAGTCCAAGATAGTGTTTTTTAGACTGGCTGCCACGAGCTGAAACGAATGCAGCCAAGAGCGAGCGTCTGTCACTTACGGTTCAAGAGTTATTCACAGAAACATGGTTCTGAACTTTGCTGCCAGCCGCGAAAGCGAAAATAACCAAGATCGAGCGTCTAGGATTTACTTGTCAATAGCTCGCCTGGGAAACATCCAGAGAAGTCAAAGACAGTGCTTCTATACTAATTGCCAGGCGCTGAGACGAATGCCGCCAAGATCGAGCGTCTATGACTTACGGTTCAAGAATTAGCCTCAGAAACAGTGGGAAACAGTGCTTCTATACTAATTGCCAGGCGCTGAGACGAATGCCGCCAAGATCGAGCGTCTATGACTTACGGTTCAAGAATTAGCCTCAGAAACAGTGTTTCTGAACATGCTGCCAATAGCTCGCCTGGGAAACATCCAGAGAAGTCCAAGATAGTGTTTTTTTAGACTGGCTGCCACGAGCTGAAACGAATGCAGCCAAGAGCGAGCGTCTGTGACTTACGGTTCAAGAGTTATTCACAGAAACATGGTTCTGAACTTTGCTGCCAGCCGCGAAAGCGAAAGTAACCAAGATCGAGCGTCTAGGATTTACTTGTGAATAGCTCGCCTGGGAAACATCCAGATAAGTCAAAGACAGTGCTTCTATACTAATTGCCAGACTCTGAGACGAATGCCGCCAAGATCAAGCGTCTAAGACTTACGGTTCAAGAATTAGCCTCAGAAACAGTGGGAAACAGTGCTTCTATACTAATTGCCAGGCGCTGAGACGAATGCCGCCAAGATCAAGCGTCTATGACTTACGGTTCAAGAATTAGCCTCAGAAACAGTGGGAAACAGTGCTTCTATACTAATTGCCAGGCGCTGAGACTAATGCCGCCAAGATCGAGCGTCTATGACTTACGGTTCAAGAATTAGCCTCAGAAACAGTGGTTCTGAACATGCTGCCAATAGCTCGCCTGGGAAACATCCAGAGAAGTCCAAGATAGTGTTTTTTAGACTGGCTGCCACGAGCTGAAACGAATGCAGCCAAGAGCGAGCGTCTGTGACTTACGGTTCAAGAGTTATTCACAGAAACATGGTTCTGAACTTTGCTGCCAGCCGCGAAAGCGAAAGTAACCAAGATCGAGCGTCTAGGATTTACTTGTGAATAGCTCGCCTGGGAAACATCCAGATAAGTCAAAGACAGTGCTTCTATACTAATTGCCAGGCGCTGAGACGAATGCCGCCAAGATCAAGCGTCTAAGACTTACGGTTCAAGAATTAGCCTCAGAAACAGTGGGAAACAGTGCTTCTATACTAATTGCCAGGCGCTGAGACGAATGCCGCCAAGATCGAGCGTTTATGATTTACGGTTCAAGAATTAGCCTCAGAAACAGTGGTTTTGAACATGCTGCCAATAGCTCGCCTGGGAAACATCCAGAGAAGTCCAAGATAGTGTTTTTTAGACTGGCTGCCACGAGTTGAAACGAATGCAGCCAAGAGCGAGCGTCTGTGACTTACGGTTCTAGAGTTATTTACAGAAACATGGTTCTGAACTTTGCTGCCAGCCGCGAAAGTAACCAAGATCGAGCGTCTAGGATTTACTTGTGAATAGCTCGCCTGGGAAACATCCAGATAAGTCAAAGACAGTGCTTCTATACTAATTGCCAGGCGCTGAGACGAATGCCGACAAGATCAAGCGTCTAAGACTTACGGTTCAAGAATTAGCCTCAGAAACAGTGGGAAACAGTGCTTCTATACTAATTGCCAGGCGCTGAGACGAATGCCGCCAAGATCGAGCGTCTATGACTTACGGTTCAAGAATTAGCCTCAGAAACAGTGGTTTTGAACATGCTGCCAATAGCTCGCCTGGGAAACATCCAGAGAAGTCCAAGATAGTGTTTTTTAGACTGGCTGCCACGAGCTGAAACGAATGCAGCCAAGAGCAAGCGTCTGTCACTTACGGTTCAAGAGTTATTCACAGAAACATGGTTCTGAACTTTGCTGCCAGCCGCGAAAGCGAAAATAACCAAGATCGAGCGTCTAGGATTTACTTGTCAATAGCTCGTCTGGGAAACATCCAGAGAAGTCAAAGACAGTGTTTCTATACTAATTGCCAGGCGCTGAGACGAATGCCGCCAAGATCAAGCGTCTAAGACTTACGGTTCAAGAATTAGCCTCAGAAACAGTGGGAAACAGTGCTTCTATACTAATTGCCAGGCGCTGAGACGAATGCCGCCAAGATCGAGCGTCTATGACTTACGGTTCAAGAATTAGCCTCAGAAACAGTGGTTTTGAACATGCTGCCAATAGCTCGCCTGGGAAACATCCAGAGAAGTCCAAGATAGTGTTTTTTAGACTGGCTGCCACGAGCTGAAACGAATGCAACCAAGAGCGAGCTTCTGTAACTTACGGTTCAAGAGTTATTCACAGAAACATGGTTCTGAACTTTGCTGCCAGCCGCGAAAGCAAAAGTAACCAAGATCGAGCGTCTAGGATTTACTTGTCAATAGCTCGCCTGGGAAACATCCAGAGAAGTCAAAGACAGTGCTACTATACTAATTGCCAGGCGCTGAGACGAATGCCGCCAAGATCGAGCGTCTAAGACGGTTCAAGAATTAGCCTCAGAAACAGTGGGAAACAGTGTTTCTATACTAATTGCCAGGCGCGGAGACGAATGCCGCCAAGATCAAGCGTCAAAGACTTACGGTTCAAGAATTAGCCTCAGAAACAGTGGGAAACAGTGCTTTTATACTAATTGCCAGGCGCTGAGACGAATGCCGCCAAGATCGAGCGTCTATGACTTACGGTTCAAGAATTAGCCTCAGAAACAGTGGGAAACAGTGCTTCTATACTAATTGCCAGGCGCTGAGACGAATGCCGCCAAGATCGAGCGTCTATGACTTACGGTTCAAGAATTAGCCTCAGAAACAGTGTTTCTGAACATGCTGCCAATAGCTCGCCTGGGAAACATCCAGAGAAGTCCAAGATAGTGTTTTTTTAGACTGGCTGCCACGAGCTGAAACGAATGCAGCCAAGAGCGAGCGTCTGTGACTTACGGTTCAAGAGTTATTCACAGAAACATGGTTCTGAACTTTGCTGCCAGCCGCGAAAGCAAAAGTAACCAAGATCGAGCGTCTAGGATTTACTTGTCAATAGCTCGCCTGGGAAACATCCAGAGAAGTCAAAGACAGTGCTACTATACTAATTGCCAGGCGCTGAGACGAATGCCGCCAAGATCGAGCGTCTAAGACTTACGGTTCAAGAATTAGCCTCAGAAACAGTGGGAAACAGTGTTTCTATACTAATTGCCAGGCGCGGAGACGAATGCCGCCAAGATCAAGCGTCAAAGACTTACGGTTCAAGAATTAGCCTCAGAAACAGTGGGAAACAGTGCTTTTATACTAATTGCCAGGCGCTGAGACGAATGCCGCCAAGATCGAGCGTCTATGACTTACGGTTCAAGAATTAGCCTCAGAAACAGTGGTTCTAAACATGCTGCCAATAGCTCGCCTGGGAAACATCCAGAGAAGTCCAAGATAGTGTTTTTTAGACTGGCTGCCACGAGCTGAAACGAATGCAGCCAAGAGCGAGCGTCTGTCACTTACGGTTCAAGAGTTATTCACATAAACATGGTTCTGAACTTTGCTGCCAGCCGCGAAAGCGAAAGCAACCAAGATCGAGCGTCTAGGATTTACTTGTCAATAGCTCGCCTGGAAAACATCCAGAGAAGTCAAAGACAGTGCAGCTATACTAATTGCCAGGCGCTGAGACGAATGCCGCCAAGATCAAGCGTCTAAGACTTACGGTTCAAGAATTAGCCTCAGAAACAGTGGTTTTGAACATGCTGCCAATAGCTCGCCTGGGAAACATCCAGAGAAGTCCAAGATAGTGTTTTTTAGACTGGCTGCCACGAACTGAAACGAATGCCACCAAGAGCGAGCGTCTGTGACTTACGGTTCAAGAGTTATTCACAGAAACATGGTTCTGAACTTTGCTGCCAGCCGCGAAAGCGAAAGTAACCAAGATCGAGCGTCTAGGATTTACTTGTCAATAGCTCGCCTGGGAAACATCCAGAGAAGTCAAAGACAGTGCTTCTATACTAATTGCCAGGCGCTGAGACAAATGCCGCCAAGATCAAGCGTCTAAGACTTACGGTTCAAGAATTAGCCTCAGAAACAGTGGGAAACAGTGCTTCTATACTAATTGCCAGGCGCTGAGACGAATGCCGCCAAGATCGAGCGTCTATGACTTACGGTTCAAAATTAGCCTCAGAAACAGTGGGAAACAGTGTTTCTATACTAATTGCCAGGCGCGGAGACGAATGCCGCCAAGATCAAGCGTCAAAGACTTACGGTTCAAGAATTAGCCTCAGAAACAGTGGGAAACAGTGCTTTTATACTAATTGCCAGGCGCTGAGACGAATGCCGCCAAGATCGAGCGTCTATGACTTACGGTTCAAGAATTAGCCTCAGAAACAGTGGTTCTAAACATGCTGCCAATAGCTCGCCTGCGAAACATCCAGAGAAGTCCAAGATAGTGTTTTTTAGACTGGCTGCCACGAGCTGAAACGAATGCAGCCAAGAGCGAGCGTCTGTGACTTACGATTCAAGAGTTATTCACAGAAACATGGTTCTGAACTTTGCTGCCAGCCGCGAAAGCGAAAATAACCAAGATCGAGCGTCTAGGATTTACTTGTCAATAGCTCGCCTGGGAAACATCCAGTGAAGTCAAAGACAGTGCTTCTATACTAATTGCCAGGCGCTGAGACGAATGCCGCCAAGATCGAGCGTCTAAAACTTACGGTTCAAGAATTAGCCTCAGAAACAGTGGGAAACAGTGTTTCTATACTAATTGCCAGGCGCTGAGACGAATGCCGCCAAGATCAAGCGTCAAAGACTTACGGTTCAAGAATTAGCCTCACAAACAGTGGGAAACAGTGCTTCTATACTAATTGCCAGGCGCTGAGACGAATGCCGCCAAGATCGAGCGTCTATGACTTACGGTTCAAGAATTAGCCTCAGAAACAGTGGTTCTAAACATGCTGCCAATAGCTCGCCTGGGAAACATCCAGAGAAGTCCAAGATAGTGTTTTTTAGACTGGCTGCCACGAGCTGAAACGAATGCAGCCAAGAGCAAGCGTCTGTCACTTACGGTTCAAGAGTTATTCACAGAAACATGGTTCTGAACTTTGCTGCCAGCCGCGAAAGCGAAAATAACCAAGATCGAGCGTCTAGGATTTACTTGTCAATAGCTCGTCTGGGAAACATCCAGAGAAGTCAAAGACAGTGTTTCTATACTAATTGCCAGGCGCTGAGACGAATGCCGCCAAGATCAAGCGTCTAAGACTTACGGTTCAAGAATTAGCCTCAGAAACAGTGGGAAACAGTGCTTCTATACTAATTGCCAGGCGCTGAGACGAATGCCGCCAAGATCGAGCGTCTATGACTTAAGGTTCAAGAATTAGCCTCAGAAACAGTGGTTTTGAACATGCTGCCAATAGCTCGCCTGGGAAACATCCAGAGAAGTCCAAGATAGTGTTTTTTAGACTGGCTGCCACGAGCTGAAACGAATGCAACCAAGAGCGAGCTTCTGTAACTTACGGTTCAAGAGTTATTCACAGAAACATGGTTCTGAACTTTGCTGCCAGCCGCGAAAGCAAAAGTAACCAAGATCGAGCGTCTAGGATTTACTTGTCAATAGCTCGCCTGGGAAACATCCAGAGAAGTCAAAGACAGTGCTACTATACTAATTGCCAGGCGCTGAGACGAATGCCGCCAAGATCGAGCGTCTAAGACGGTTCAAGAATTAGCCTCAGAAACAGTGGGAAACAGTGTTTCTATACTAATTGCCAGGCGCGGAGACGAATGCCGCCAAGATCAAGCGTCAAAGACTTACGGTTCAAGAATTAGCCTCAGAAACAGTGGGAAACAGTGCTTTTAAACTAATTGCCAGGCGCTGAGACGAATGCCGCCAAGATCGAGCGTCTATGACTTACGGTTCAAGAATTAGCCTCAGAAACAGTGGTTCTAAACATGCTGCCAATAGGTCGCCTGCGAAACATCCAGAGAAGTCCAAGATAGTGTTTTTTAGACTGGCTGCCACGAGCTGAAACGAATGCAGCCAAGAGCGAGCGTCTGTCACTTACGGTTCAAGAGTTATTCACAGAAACATGGTTCTGAACTTTGCTGCCAGCCGCGAAAGCGAAAATAACCAAGATCGAGCGTCTAGGATTTACTTGTCAATAGCTCGCCTGGGAAACATCCAGAGAAGTCAAAGACAGTGCTTCTATACTAATTGCCAGGCGTTGAGACGAATGCCGCCAAGATCGAGCGTCTATGACTTACGGTTCAAGAATTAGCCTCAGAAACAGTGGGAAACAGTGCTTCTATACTAATTGCCAGGCGCTGAGACGAATGCCGCCAAGATCGAGCGTCTATGACTTACGGTTCAAGAATTAGCCTCAGAAACAGTGTTTCTGAACATGCTGCCAATAGCTCGCCTGGGAAACATCCAGAGAAGTCCAAGATAGTGTTTTTTTAGACTGGCTGCCACGAGCTGAAACGAATGCAGCCAAGAGCGAGCGTCTGTGACTTACGGTTCAAGAGTTATTCACAGAAACATGGTTCTGAACTTTGCTGCCAGCCGCGAAAGCAAAAGTAACCAAGATCGAGCGTCTAGGATTTACTTGTCAATAGCTCGCCTGGGAAACATCCAGAGAAGTCAAAGACAGTGCTACTATACTAATTGCCAGGCGCTGAGACGAATGCCGCCAAGATCGAGCGTCTAAGACTTACGGTTCAAGAATTAGCCTCAGAAACAGTGGGAAACAGTGTTTCTATACTAATTGCCAGGCGCGGAGACGAATGCCGCCAAGATCAAGCGTCAAAGACTTACGGTTCAAGAATTAGCCTCAGAAACAGTGGGAAACAGTGCTTTTATACTAATTGCCAGGCGCTGAGACGAATGCCGCCAAGATCGAGCGTCTATGACTTACGGTTCAAGAATTAGCCTCAGAAACAGTGGTTCTAAACATGCTGCCAATAGCTCGCCTGGGAAACATCCAGAGAAGTCCAAGATAGTGTTTTTAGACTGGCTGCCACGAGCTGAAACGAATGCAGCCAAGAGCGAGCGTCTGTCACTTACGGTTCAAGAGTTATTCACATAAACATGGTTCTGAACTTTGCTGCCAGCCGCGAAAGCGAAAGCAACCAAGATCGAGCGTCTAGGATTTACTTGTCAATAGCTCGCCTGGAAAACATCCAGAGAAGTCAAAGACAGTGCAGCTATACTAATTGCCAGGCGCTGAGACGAATGCCGCCAAGATCAAGCGTCTAAGACTTACGGTTCAAGAATTAGCCTCAGAAACAGTGGTTTTGAACATGCTGCCAATAGCTCGCCTGGGAAACATCCAGAGAAGTCCAAGATAGTGTTTTTTAGACTGGCTGCCACGAACTGAAACGAATGCCACCAAGAGCGAGCGTCTGTGACTTACGGTTCAAGAGTTATTCACAGAAACATGGTTCTGAACTTTGCTGCCAGCCGCGAAAGCGAAAGTAACCAAGATCGAGCGTCTAGGATTTACTTGTCAATAGCTCGCCTGGGAAACATCCAGAGAAGTCAAAGACAGTGCTTCTATACTAATTGCCAGGCGCTGAGACAAATGCCGCCAAGATCAAGCGTCTAAGACTTACGGTTCAAGAATTAGCCTCAGAAACAGTGGGAAACAGTGCTTCTATACTAATTGCCAGGCGCTGAGACGAATGCCGCCAAGATCGAGCGTCTATGAATTACGGTTCAAGAATTAGCCTCAGAAACAGTGGTTCTAAACATTCTGCCAATAGCTCGCCTGGGAAACATTCAGAGAAGTCCAAGATAGTGTTTTTTAGACTGGCTGCCACGAGCTGAAACGAATGCAGCCAAGAGCGAGCGTCTGTGACTTACGGTTCTAGAGTTATTTACAGAAACATGGTTCTGAACTTTGCTGCCAGCCGCGAAAGCGAAAATAATCAAGATCGAGCGTCTAGGATTTACTTGTCAATAGCTCGCCTGGGAAACATCCATAGAAGTCAAAGACAGTGTTTCTATACTAATTGCCAGGCGCTGAGACGAATGCCGCCAAGATCGAGCGTCTAAGACTTACGGTTCAAGAATTAGCCTCAGAAACAGTGGGAAACAGTGTTTCTATACTAATTGCCAGGCGCTGAGACGAATGCCGCCAAGATCAAGCGTCAAAGACTTACGGTTCAAGAATTAGCCTCAGAAACAGTGGGAAACAGTGCTTTTATACTAATTGCCAGGCGCTGAGACGAATGCCGCCAAGATCGAGCGTCTATGACTTACGGTTCAAGAATTAGCCACAGAAACAGTGGTTCTAAACATGCTGCCAATAGCTCGCCTGGGAAACATCCAGAGAAGTCCAAGATAGTGTTTTGTAGACTGGCTGCCACGAGCTGAAACGAATGCAGCCAAGAGCGAGCGTCTGTCACTTACGGTTCAAGAGTTATTCACAGAAACATGGTTCTGAACTTTGCTGCCAGCCGCGAAAGCGAAAATAACCAAGATCGAGCGTCTAGGATTTACTTGTCAATAGCTCGCCTGGGAAACATCCAGAGAAGTCAAAGACAGTGCTTCTATACTAATTGCCAGGCGCTGAGACGAATGCCGCCAAGATCGAGCGTCTATGACTTACGGTTCAAGAATTAGCCTCAGAAACAGTGGGAAACAGTGCTTTTATACTAATTGCCAGGCGCTGAGACGAATGCCGCCAAGATCGAGCGTCTATGACTTACGGTTCAAGAATTAGCCACAGAAACAGTGGTTCTAAACATGCTGCCAATAGCTCGCCTGGGAAACATTCAGAGAAGTCCAAGATAGTGTTTTTTAGACTGGCTGCCACGAGCTGAAACGAATGCAGCCAAGAGCGAGCGTCTGTCACTTACGGTTCAAGAGTTATTCACAGAAACATGGTTCTGAACTTTGCTGCCAGCCGCGAAAGCGAAAATAACCAAGATCGAGCGTCTAGGATTTACTTGTCAATAGCTCGCCTGGGAAACATCCAGAGAAGTCAAAGACAGTGCTTCTATAGTAATTGCCAGGCGCTGAGACGAATGCCGCCAAGATCGAGCGTCTATGACTTACGGTTCAAGAATTAGCCTCAGAAACAGTGTTTCTGAACATGCTGCCAATAGCTCGCCTGGGAAACATCCAGAGAAGTCCAAGATAGTGTTTTTTTAGACTGGCTGCCACGAGCTGAAACGAATGCAGCCAAGAGCGAGCGTCTGTGACTTACGGTTCAAGAGTTATTCACAGAAACATGGTTCTGAACTTTGCTGCCAGCCGCGAAAGCGAAAGTAACCAAGATCGAGCGTCTAGGATTTACTTGTGAATAGCTCGCCTGGGAAACATCCAGATAAGTCAAAGACAGTGCTTCTATACTAATTGCCAGACTCTGAGACGAATGCCGCCAAGATCAAGCGTCTAAGACTTACGGTTCAAGAATTAGCCTCAGAAACAGTGGGAAACAGTGCTTCTATACTAATTGCCAGGCGCTGAGACGAATGCCGCCAAGATCAAGCGTCAAAGACTTACGGTTCAAGAATTAGCCTCAGAAACAGTGCTTTTATACTAATTGCCAGGCGCTGAGACGAATGCCGCCAAGATCGAGCGTCTATGACTTACGGTTCAAGAATTAGCCTCAGAAACAGTGGTTCTAAACATGCTGCCAATAGCTCGCCTGGGAAACATCCAGAGAAGTCCAAGATAGTGTTTTTTAGACTGGCTGCCACGAGCTGAAACGAATGCAGCCAAGAGCGAGCGTCTGTCACTTACGGTTCAAGAGTTATTCACAGAAACATGGTTGTGAACTTTGCTGCTAGCCGCGAAAGCGAAAGTAACCAAGATCGAGCGTCTAGTATTTACTTGTCAATAGCTCGCCTGGGAAACATCCAGAGAAGTCAAAGACAGTGCTTCTATACTAATTGCCAGGCGCTGAGACGAATGCCGCCAAGATCGAGCGTCTATGACTTACGGTTCAAGAATTAGCCTCAGAAACAGTGGGAAACAGTGCTTCTATACTAATTGCCAGGCGCTGAGACGAATGCCGCCAAGATCGAGCGTCTATGACTTACGGTTCAAGAATTAGCCTCAGAAACAGTGGTTCTAAACATGCTGCCAATAGCTCGCCTGGGAAACATCCAGAGAAGTCCAAGATAGTGTTTTTTAGACTGGCTGCCACGAGCTGAAACGAATGCAGCCAAGAGCGAGCGTCTGTGACTTACGGTTCAAGAGTTATTCACAGAAACATGGTTCTGAACTTTGCTGCCAGCCGCGAAAGCGAAAGTAACCAAGATCGAGCGTCTAGGATTTACTTGTGAATAGCTCGCCTGGGAAACATCCAGATAAGTCAAAGACAGTGCTTCTATACTAATTGCCAGACTCTGAGACGAATGCCGCCAAGATCAAGCGTCTAAGACTTACGGTTCAAGAATTAGCCTCAGAAACAGTGGGAAACAGTGCTTCTATACTAATTGCCAGGCGCTGAGACGAATGCCGCCAAGATCAAGCGTCAAAGACTTACGGTTCAAGAATTAGCCTCAGAAACAGTGCTTTTATACTAATTGCCAGGCGCTGAGACGAATGCCGCCAAGATCGAGCGTCTATGACTTACGGTTCAAGAATTAGCCTCAGAAACAGTGGGAAACAGTGCTTCTATACTAATTGCCAGGCGCTGAGACGAATGCCGCCAAGATCGAGCGTCTATGACTTACGGTTCAAGAATTAGCCTCAGAAACAGTGGTTCTAAACATGCTGCCAATAGCTCGCCTGGGAAACATCCAGAGAAGTCCAAGATAGTGTTTTTTAGACTGGCTGCCACGAGCTGAAACGAATGCAGCCAAGAGCGAGCGTCTGTCACTTACGGTTCAAGAGTTATTCACAGAAACATGGTTCTGAACTTTGCTGCCAGCCGCGAAAGCGAAAATAACCAAGATCGAGCGTCTAGTATTTACTTGTCAATAGCTCGCCTGGGAAACATCCAGAGAAGTCAAAGACAGTGCTTCCATACTAATTGCCAGGCGCTGAGACGAATGCCGCCAAGATCAAGCGTCTAAGACTTACGGTTCAAGACTTAGCCTCAGAAACAGTGGGAAACAGTGCTTCTATACTAATTGCCAGGCGCTGAGACGAATGCCGCCAAGATCGAGCGTCTATGACTTACGGTTCAAGAATTAGCCTCAGAAACAGTGGTTCTAAACATGCTGCCAATAGCTCGCCTGGGAAACATTCAGAGAAGTCCAAGATAGTGTTTTTTAGACTGGCTGCCACGAGCTGAAACGAATGCAGCCAAGAGCGAGCGTCTGTCACTTACGGTTCAAGAGTTATTCACAGAAACATGGTTCTGAACTTTGCTGCCAGCCGCGAAAGCGAAAGTAACCAAGATCGAGCGTCTAGGATTTACTTGTCAATAGCTCGCCTGGGAAACATCCAGAGAAGTCAAAGACAGTGCTTCTATACTAATTGCCAGGCGCTGAGACGAATGCCGCCAAGATCAAGCGTCTAAGACTTACGGTTCAAGAATTAGCCTCAGAAACAGTGGGAAACAGTGCTTCTATACTAATTGCCAGGCGCTGAGACGAATGCCGCCAAGATCGAGCGTCTATGACTTACGGTTCAAGAATTAGCCTCAGAAACAGTGGTTCTAAACATGCTGCCAATAGCTCGCCTGGGAAACATCCAGAGAAGTCCAAGATAGTGTTTTTTAGACTGGCTGCCACGAGCTGAAACGAATGCAGCCAAGAGCGAGCGTCTGTGACTTACGGTTCTAGAGTTATTTACAGAAACATGGTTCTGAACTTTGCTGCCAGCCGCGAAAGCGAAAATAATCAAGATCGAGCGTCTAGGATTTACTTGTCAATAGCTCGCCTGGGAAACATCCATAGAAGTCAAAGACAGTGTTTCTATACTAATTGCCAGGCGCTGAGACGAATGCCGCCAAGATCGAGCGTCTAAGACTTACGGTTCAAGAATTAGCCTCAGAAACAGTGGGAAACAGTGTTTCTATACTAATTGCCAGGCGCTGAGACGAATGCCGCCAAGATCAAGCGTCAAAGACTTACGGTTCAAGAATTAGCCTCAGAAACAGTGGGAAACAGTGCTTTTATACTAATTGCCAGGCGCTGAGACGAATGCCGCCAAGATCGAGCGTCTATGACTTACGGTTCAAGAATTAGCCACAGAAACAGTGGTTCTAAACATGCTGCCAATAGCTCGCCTGGGAAACATCCAGAGAAGTCCAAGATAGTGTTTTGTAGACTGGCTGCCACGAGCTGAAACGAATGCAGCCAAGAGCGAGCGTCTGTCACTTACGGTTCAAGAGTTATTCACAGAAACATGGTTCTGAACTTTGCTGCCAGCCGCGAAAGCGAAAATAACCAAGATCGAGCGTCTAGGATTTACTTGTCAATAGCTCGCCTGGGAAACATCCAGAGAAGTCAAAGACAGTGCTTCTATACTAATTGCCAGGCGCTGAGACGAATGCCGCCAAGATCGAGCGTCTATGACTTACGGTTCAAGAATTAGCCTCAGAAACAGTGGGAAACAGTGCTTTTATACTAATTGCCAGGCGCTGAGACGAATGCCGCCAAGATCGAGCGTCTATGACTTACGGTTCAAGAATTAGCCACAGAAACAGTGGTTCTAAACATGCTGCCAATAGCTCGCCTGGGAAACATTCAGAGAAGTCCAAGATAGTGTTTTTTAGACTGGCTGCCACGAGCTGAAACGAATGCAGCCAAGAGCGAGCGTCTGTCACTTACGGTTCAAGAGTTATTCACAGAAACATGGTTCTGAACTTTGCTGCCAGCCGCGAAAGCGAAAATAACCAAGATCGAGCGTCTAGGATTTACTTGTCAATAGCTCGCCTGGGAAACATCCAGAGAAGTCAAAGACAGTGCTTCTATAGTAATTGCCAGGCGCTGAGACGAATGCCGCCAAGATCGAGCGTCTATGACTTACGGTTCAAGAATTAGCCTCAGAAACAGTGTTTCTGAACATGCTGCCAATAGCTCGCCTGGGAAACATCCAGAGAAGTCCAAGATAGTGTTTTTTTAGACTGGCTGCCACGAGCTGAAACGAATGCAGCCAAGAGCGAGCGTCTGTGACTTACGGTTCAAGAGTTATTCACAGAAACATGGTTCTGAACTTTGCTGCCAGCCGCGAAAGCGAAAGTAACCAAGATCGAGCGTCTAGGATTTACTTGTGAATAGCTCGCCTGGGAAACATCCAGATAAGTCAAAGACAGTGCTTCTATACTAATTGCCAGACTCTGAGACGAATGCCGCCAAGATCAAGCGTCTAAGACTTACGGTTCAAGAATTAGCCTCAGAAACAGTGGGAAACAGTGCTTCTATACTAATTGCCAGGCGCTGAGACGAATGCCGCCAAGATCAAGCGTCAAAGACTTACGGTTCAAGAATTAGCCTCAGAAACAGTGCTTTTATACTAATTGCCAGGCGCTGAGACGAATGCCGCCAAGATCGAGCGTCTATGACTTACGGTTCAAGAATTAGCCTCAGAAACAGTGGTTCTAAACATGCTGCCAATAGCTCGCCTGGGAAACATCCAGAGAAGTCCAAGATAGTGTTTTTTAGACTGGCTGCCACGAGCTGAAACGAATGCAGCCAAGAGCGAGCGTCTGTCACTTACGGTTCAAGAGTTATTCACAGAAACATGGTTGTGAACTTTGCTGCTAGCCGCGAAAGCGAAAGTAACCAAGATCGAGCGTCTAGTATTTACTTGTCAATAGCTCGCCTGGGAAACATCCAGAGAAGTCAAAGACAGTGCTTCTATACTAATTGCCAGGCGCTGAGACGAATGCCGCCAAGATCGAGCGTCTATGACTTACGGTTCAAGAATTAGCCTCAGAAACAGTGGGAAACAGTGCTTCTATACTAATTGCCAGGCGCTGAGACGAATGCCGCCAAGATCGAGCGTCTATGACTTACGGTTCAAGAATTAGCCTCAGAAACAGTGGTTCTAAACATGCTGCCAATAGCTCGCCTGGGAAACATCCAGAGAAGTCCAAGATAGTGTTTTTTAGACTGGCTGCCACGAGCTGAAACGAATGCAGCCAAGAGCGAGCGTCTGTGACTTACGGTTCAAGAGTTATTCACAGAAACATGGTTCTGAACTTTGCTGCCAGCCGCGAAAGCGAAAGTAACCAAGATCGAGCGTCTAGGATTTACTTGTGAATAGCTCGCCTGGGAAACATCCAGATAAGTCAAAGACAGTGCTTCTATACTAATTGCCAGACTCTGAGACGAATGCCGCCAAGATCAAGCGTCTAAGACTTACGGTTCAAGAATTAGCCTCAGAAACAGTGGGAAACAGTGCTTCTATACTAATTGCCAGGCGCTGAGACGAATGCCGCCAAGATCAAGCGTCAAAGACTTACGGTTCAAGAATTAGCCTCAGAAACAGTGCTTTTATACTAATTGCCAGGCGCTGAGACGAATGCCGCCAAGATCGAGCGTCTATGACTTACGGTTCAAGAATTAGCCTCAGAAACAGTGGGAAACAGTGCTTCTATACTAATTGCCAGGCGCTGAGACGAATGCCGCCAAGATCGAGCGTCTATGACTTACGGTTCAAGAATTAGCCTCAGAAACAGTGGTTCTAAACATGCTGCCAATAGCTCGCCTGGGAAACATCCAGAGAAGTCCAAGATAGTGTTTTTTAGACTGGCTGCCACGAGCTGAAACGAATGCAGCCAAGAGCGAGCGTCTGTCACTTACGGTTCAAGAGTTATTCACAGAAACATGGTTCTGAACTTTGCTGCCAGCCGCGAAAGCGAAAATAACCAAGATCGAGCGTCTAGTATTTACTTGTCAATAGCTCGCCTGGGAAACATCCAGAGAAGTCAAAGACAGTGCTTCCATACTAATTGCCAGGCGCTGAGACGAATGCCGCCAAGATCAAGCGTCTAAGACTTACGGTTCAAGACTTAGCCTCAGAAACAGTGGGAAACAGTGCTTCTATACTAATTGCCAGGCGCTGAGACGAATGCCGCCAAGATCGAGCGTCTATGACTTACGGTTCAAGAATTAGCCTCAGAAACAGTGGTTCTAAACATGCTGCCAATAGCTCGCCTGGGAAACATTCAGAGAAGTCCAAGATAGTGTTTTTTAGACTGGCTGCCACGAGCTGAAACGAATGCAGCCAAGAGCGAGCGTCTGTCACTTACGGTTCAAGAGTTATTCACAGAAACATGGTTCTGAACTTTGCTGCCAGCCGCGAAAGCGAAAGTAACCAAGATCGAGCGTCTAGGATTTACTTGTCAATAGCTCGCCTGGGAAACATCCAGAGAAGTCAAAGACAGTGCTTCTATACTAATTGCCAGGCGCTGAGACGAATGCCGCCAAGATCAAGCGTCTAAGACTTACGGTTCAAGAATTAGCCTCAGAAACAGTGGGAAACAGTGCTTCTATACTAATTGCCAGGCGCTGAGACGAATGCCGCCAAGATCGAGCGTCTATGACTTACGGTTCAAGAATTAGCCTCAGAAACAGTGGTTCTAAACATGCTGCCAATAGCTCGCCTGGGAAACATCCAGAGAAGTCCAAGATAGTGTTTTTTAGACTGGCTGCCACGAGCTGAAACGAATGCAGCCAAGAGCGAGCGTCTGTCACTTACGGTTCAAGAGTTATTCACAGAAACATGGTTCTGAACTTTGCTGCCAGCCGCGAAAGCGAAAATAACCAAGATCGAGCGTCTAGGATTTACTTGTCAATAGCTCGCCTGGGAAACATCCAGAGAAGTCAAAGACAGTGCTTCTATACTAATTGCCAGGCGCTGAGACGAATGCCGCCAAGATCGAGCGTCTATGACTTACGGTTCAAGAATTAGCCTCAGAAACAGTGGGAAACAGTGCTTCTATACTAATTGCCAGGCGCTGAGACGAATGCCGCCAAGATCGAGCGTCTATGACTTACGGTTCAAGAATTAGCCTCAGAAACAGTGGTTTTGAACATGCTGCCAATAGCTCGCCTGGGAAACATCCAGAGAAGTCCAAGATAGTGTTTTTTAGACTGGCTGCCACGAGTTGAAACGAATGCAGCCAAGAGCGAGCGTCTGTGACTTACGGTTCTAGAGTTATTTACAGAAACATGGTTCTGAACTTTGCTGCCAGCCGCGAAAGCGAAAGTAACCAAGATCGAGCGTCTAGGATTTACTTGTGAATAGCTCGCCTGGGAAACATCCAGATAAGTCAAAGACAGTGCTTCTATACTAATTGCCAGGCGCTGAGACGAATGCCGCCAAGATCAAGCGTCTAAGACTTACGGTTCAAGAATTAGCCTCAGAAACAGTGGGAAACAGTGCTTCTATACTAATTGCCAGGCGCTGAGACAATGCCGCCAAGATCGAGCGTCTATGACTTACGGTTCAAGAATTAGCCTCAGAAACAGTGGTTCCAAACATGCTGCCAATAGCTCGCCTGGGAAACATCCAGAGAAGTCCAAGATAGTGTTTTTTAGACTGGCTGCCACGAGCTGAAACGAATGCAGCCAAGAGCGAGCGTCTGTGACTTACGGTTCTAGAGTTATTTACAGAAACATGGTTCTGAACTTTGCTGCCAGCCGCGAAAGCGAAAGTAACCAAGATCGAGCGTCTAGGATTTACTTGTGAATAGCTCGCCTGGGAAACATCCAGATAAGTCAAAGACAGTGCTTCTATACTAATTGCCAGGCGCTGAGACGAATGCCGCCAAGATCAAGCGTCTAAGACTTACGGTTCAAGAATTAGCCTCAGAAACAGTGGGAAACAGTGCTTCTATACTAATTGCCAGGCGCTGAGACGAATGCCGCCAAGATCGAGCGTCTATGACTTACGGTTCAAGAATTAGCCTCAGAAACAGTGGTTCCAAACATGCTGCCAATAGCTCGCCTGGGAAACATCCAGAGAAGTCCAAGATAGTGTTTTTTAGACTGGCTGCCACGAGCTGAAACGAATGCAGCCAAGAGCGAGCGTCTGTCACTTACGGTTCAAGAGTTATTCACAGAAACATGGTTCTGAACTTTGCTGCCAGCCGCGAAAGCGAAAGTAACCAAGATCGAGCGTCTAGGATTTACTTGTCAATAGCTCGCCTGGGAAACATCCAGAGAAGTCAAAGACAGTGCTTCTATACTAATTGCCAGGCGCTGAGACGAATGCCGCCAAGATCAAGCGTCTAAGACTTACGGTTCAAGAATTAGCCTCAGAAACAGTGGGAAACAGTGCTTCTATACTAATTGCCAGGCGCTGAGACGAATGCCGCCAAGATCGAGCGTCTATGACTTACGGTTCAAGAATTAGCCTCAGAAACAGTGGTTCTAAACATGCTGCCAATAGCTCGGCTGGGAAACATCCAGAGAAGTCCAAGATAGTGTTTTTTAGACTGGCTGCCACGAGCTGAAACGAATGCAGCCAAGAGCGAGCGTCTGTCACTTACGGTTCAAGAGTTATTCACAGAAACATGGTTCCTGAACTTTGCTGCCAGCCGCGAAAGCGAAAGTAACCAAGATCGAGCGTCTAGATTTACTTGTGAATAGCTCGCCTGGGAACATCCAGATAAGTCAAAGACAGTGCTTCTATACTAATTGCCAGGCGCTGAGACGAATGCCGCCAAGATCAAGCGTCTAAGACTTACGGTTCAAGAATTAGCCTCAGAAACAGTGGGAAACAGTGCTTCTATACTAATTGCCAGGCGCTGAGACGAATGCCGCCAAGATCCGAGCGTTTATGATTTACGGTTCAAGAATTAGCCTCAGAAACAGTGGTTTTGAACATGCTGCCAATAGCTCGGCTGGGAAACATCCAGAGAAGTCCATGATAGTGTTTTTTAGACTGGCTGCCACGAGCTGAAACGAATGCAGCCAAGAGCGAGCGTCTGTGACTTACGGTTCTAGAGTTATTTACAGAAACATGGTTCTGAACTTTGCTGCCAGCCGCGAAAGCGAAAGTAACCAAGATCGAGCGTCTAGGATTTACTTGTGAATAGCTCGCCTGGGAAACATCCAGAGAAGTCAAAGACAGTGCTTCTATACTAATTGCCAGGCGCTGAGACGAATGCCGCCAAGATCAAGCGTCTAAGACTTACGGTTCAAGAATTAGCCTCAGAAACTGTGGGAAACAGTGCTTCTATACTAATTGCCAGGAGCTGAGACGATGCAGCCAAGAGCGAGCGTCTAGGACTTACGGTTCAGAGTTATTCCTCAGAAACAGTGGTTCTGAACATGCTGCCAATTGCTCGCCTGGGAAACATGCAGAGAAGTCCATGATAGTGTTGTTTAGACTGGCTGCCACGAGCTGAATCGAATGCAGCCAAGAGCGAGCGTCAGGACTTACGGTTCAGGAGTTATTCACAGAAACATGGTTCTTTACTGCCAGCCGCGAAAGCGAAAATAACCAAGATCGAGCGTCTAGGATTTACTTGTCAATAACTCGCCTGGGAAACATCCAGAGAAGTCAAACACAGTGCTCCTATACTAATTGCCAGGCGCTGAGACGAATGCCGCCAAGATCGAGCGTCTAGGACTTACGGTTCAGGAGTTATCACAGAAACATGGTTCTGAACATGCTGCCTATTTCTCGCCTGGGAAACAAGCAGAGAAGTCCAAGATAGTGTTTTTTAGACTGGCTGCCACGAGCTGAATCGAATGCAGCCAAGAGCGAGCGTCTAGGACTTACGGTTCAGGAGTTATTTACAGAACACATGGTTCTTTTACTGCAGCCGCTAAAGCGAAAATAACCAAGATCGAGCGTCTAGGATTTACTTGTCAATAACTCGCCTGGGAACATCCAGAGAATGTCAAACACAGTGCTCCTATACTAATTGCCAGGCGCTGAGACGAATGCCGCCAAGATCGAGCGTCTAGGACTTACGGTTCAAGAATAGCTTTAGAAACATTTGCCTTAG
>NW_027463500.1:0-76616 GCF_050947455.1 Rhinoderma darwinii | reverse complement strand
CCTGAGGAATAGGTAATCAGCGGGGGTTATAACACATGGGACTCCACTGATCATCAGAACGAAGGGGTTATGGCGCTCGCTGGAGCACAATGTCCCTTTCACTGTAGTACTCAGCACATTTAAGCAATGGCATTAATGTAAAATCCTGGAAATCCCAGTGAAGACTGAAAATTTCCGGTGGAGCCAGAAAAAATAATAATTTTCCAGTTTTGACCATTTACTATTCCTGGAGCCTTTATTTGTAACTTCAGCAGGGAGGGAGCACAGTATTTGACTGTATTGGCAGCTATGTTTGCTGTACCCATAACTTTGTTGCTTTTTGTCTTATTTTTGGTATGCTTGTAATGTTTTTAATTACCAATATTTTCATAGAACTTGTAAGCACAGCTGAGAAGGAATCTCTAAAAGCGGAGTCTGGATCTGAACCACAACTTCTTCCTCATCTAGTAACTCCAACAGAGCCTAAGGAACAACAAATCCATTGCATGTTTCTCCTCCGAGTCAAGCTTATGCATTTTGTCAACAGCTTGCACAATTACATGATGACCAGGGTTGGCAGTTTTATTTTTTTATTAATTCAATTAAAATGAAAATGATGTGAAGACCCCCATTTTTCTGTGGATATGTCATAAATGCTTAAGATGGGAATACCGCCTTAATATTAATAACTGTATTTGATCATTTTTATATTTAAGAAGAGGAGATAGTAAATCACAATATATCTAAACTTATTTAATAACATTATTTTTTTTTCATAGATTCTTCATAGCACAGGACCGGAGTTTCAACATCAAGTAGAGGAAGCAAAAGATCTGGACCAACTGATTAAAATTCACTATAGATATCTGTCTACCATTCATGATCGCTGTCTTTTAAGGGAAAAGGTAAAGAAAGATTTTATTGAACTTTGACTATCCATTCATACCCTATTATTAAAAGGTCATATAATACCCTAAAACTCATTATAGATATTAAAGAGGCTCTGTCACCACATTATAAGTGGCCTATATTGTACATGATGTGATCGGTGCTGTAATGTAGATTACAGCAGTGTTTTTTATTTAGAAAAACGAGAGAAGTGTATGACGCTGACCAATCAGCGTCATACACTTCTCTCCATTCATTTACACAGCACATAGCGATATAGCTATATCGCTATGTGCAGCCACATAAACACACTATAACGTTACTGCAGTGTCATGACAATGAATATTCATTACCTCCGGCCAGAACGTGATGTCTATTCCGAATCCTGACACTTCGCTAACACAATCCTGACACTAAAGCACAGCAAGCGTAATCTCGTTTGAAATGACCGTTTACAGCGTAATCTCGCGAGATTACGCTTCCTGTGCTGTAGTGTCGGGATTGTATTAGCGAAGTGTCAGGATTCTGAATAGACATCACGTCCCGGCTGGAGGTAATGTATATTCATTGTCAGGACACTGCAGTAACGTTATAGTGTGTTTATGTGGCTGCACATAGCGATATAGCTATATCGCTATGTCCTGTATAAATGAATGGAGAGATGGGTATGACGCTGATTGGTCAGCGTCATACACTTCTCTCCACAACGCCCACTTGGCCATATAGTAAAACATGCCCAGTTGTCCATTGAGAAACTCATTAGCATAAAGCTAATGTAGGTCATAACTCCGTCAAAAATGATCGTTTTTCTAAATAAAAAAACACTGCCGTAATCTACATTACAGCGCCGATCACATCATGTACAATATAGGCCACTTATAATGTGGTGACAGAGCCTCTTTAAATATGCATCTGATGCCTGATCTCTCATTCATAAAAATGCATACTATTTCTGGAGATGCAGAAAGGGTAATGTCAGCAGTTGTCTGCAGTTATATTTCGTGACTCACACATAAACCTGTGGCTGATCCCTTTCAAAATGGAGAGGGAGCAAATTGAAATTCAGAAGGCATATGACTTGAATGGTTGGGCTGCCCCTATACCTATTAGATGGTCCGTCAATCCCACTGTAATAGTCAGGTAATGCTGACATCTAAGGTACAGCTCAACCCTGTTGAAAACAAGACGATCAGTCATATTTATCAAAATGGCGCAAAATGTGATATATTTGGTGTAGCTCAATAGACATGTTAGACACTTTTTTTTTTCTTTTTTATACCAGCTCATGTCTGGTGTCCATAAATACTAATAGTTTACACCCCAAAATTTGTCAGTTTAAAACTGTTAGTGTAGGTGTTAAAGGGGCTCCATACATACTTTTCTGATAGAATTCTGTGTCTGTTGTGTATGGACGCTTCTCACATGCCACTTTGGTCATAAGAAAGCTCCAAAGAAATATGTTTGCTATGTGTTTTAAAAGATGGCATTGCGACTGGTAAGAGACTAAGTATTATACAATAGAAAATAGACTGGATTCTTAAAGCATCTGTCATGGCGACAGACCTTTTATATTAGGGCACTCTCGATCATGTGTTCTGCGAGTGCAGTATCAGGTCTCTTGCCATGACAGATCCTCTTTAACCAATTATAACAATTCCTTTTTTCCAATGAAAATCTCAACAGAAAAATAATGTGATATGCACTGCTCAATAAAAGTCTAATATTTAAAAAAGTCCAATGCCGGTCTCTCGTCTCATTCTGCAGTGAACAATACATATGCCGCTCCTCTCGATGTATACTGATCCATTGATATCTGTAAGGAGGGAAGTAGACTCATGATTTTAATGTTTGAGTCTATTATAACTAAAGTATTTCTTAAGTGTAATATTAATTTTTTCTTTCAGGTGAGCTCTGTAAAAGAAGCAATAATGAAAGTGATGAATGTTGTGCTGATGTTTGCAGACCGCTGGCATGCTGGTTTTGGAGCATGGAAGTAAGTAAGGCAATGTAAACTTGAACCGAACTCCAAAGTTAACCCCTTCGTGACCATCCTATTTTTTTGGGGTTTTTCCATCGTCGCATATAATGAAAGACCTATAACTTTTTTTTATTTTTCTGTCGACATAGCAGAGGGCTTTTTTTTTAATTTTTTTTTTTGCGAGATTAGTTGTATTTGTAATGACACCTATTTGGGGTACATACACTACCGTTCAAAAGTTTGGGGTCACGCAGACAATTTTGTGTTTTCCATGAAAACTCACACTTATATTTATCAAATGAGTTGCAAAATGACTAGAAAATATAGTCAAGACATTGACAAGGTTAGAAAAAATGATTTTTATTTGAAATAATAATTTTCTCCTTCAAACTTTGCTCTCGTCAAAGAATGCTCCATTTGCAGCAATTACAGCATTGCAGACCTTTGGCATTCTAGCTGTTAATTTGCTGAGGTAATCGGGAGAAATTTCACCCCATGCTTCCAGAAGCCCCTCCCACAAGTTGGATTGGCTTGATGGGCACTTCTTGCGTACCATACGGTCAAGCTGCTCCCACAACAGCTCTATGGGGTTGAGATCTGGTGACTGCGCTGGTCACCCCATTACAGATAGAATACCAGCTGCCTGCTTCTTCCCTAAATAGTTCTTGCATAATTTGGAGGTGTGCTTTGGGTCATTGTCCTGTTGTAGGATGAAATTGGCTCCAATCAAGCGCTGTCCACAGGGTATAGCATGGCGTTGCAAAATGGAGTGATAGCCTTCCTTATTCAAAATCCCTTTTACCTTGTACAAATCTCCCACTTTACCAGCACCAAAGCAACCCCAGACCATCACATTATCTCCACCATGCTTGACAGATGGCGTCAGGCACTCTTCCAGCATCTTTTCAGTTGTTCTGCGTCTCACAAATGTTCTTCTATGTGATTCAAACACCTCAAACTTCGATTCGTCTGTCCATAACACTTTTTTCCAATCTTCCTCTGTCCAATGTCTGTGTGCTTTTGCCCATATTAATTTTTTCCTTTTATTAGCCAGTCTCAGATATGGCTTTTTCTTTGCCACTCTGCCCTGAGGGTCAGCATCCCAGAGTCGCCTCTTCACTGTAGATGTTGACACTGGCGTTTTGCGGGTACTATTTAATGAAGCTGCCAGTTGAGGACCTGTGAGGCGTCTATTTCTCAAACTAGAAACTCTAATGTACTTGTCTTGTTGCTCAGTTGTGCAGCCACTTCTCTTTCTACTCTGGTTAGAGCCTGTTTGTGCTGTCCTCTGAAGGGAGTAGTACACACCGTTGTAGGAAATCTTCAGTTTCTTGGCAATTTCTTTCATGGAATGGCCTTCATTTCTAAGAACAAGAATAGACTGTCGAATTTCACATGAAAGCTCTCTTTTTCTAGCCATTTTAAGAGTTTAATCGAACCCACAAATGTAATGCTCTAGATTCTCAACTAGCTCAAAGGAAGGTCAGTTTTATAGCTCCTTTAAACATCAAAACTGTTTACAGCGGTTCTAACATAATTGCGCAAGGGTTTTCAAGTGTTTTCTAATCATCCATTAGCCTTCTAACACAGTTAGCAAACACAATGTACCATTAGAACACTGGAGTGATGGTTGCTGGAAATGGGCCTCTATTCACCTATGTAGATATTGCATTAAAAACCAGACGTTTGCAGCTAGAATAGTCATTTAGCACATTAACAATGTATAGAGTGTATTTCTGATTAATTTAATGTTATCTTCATTGAAAAAAACTGTGCTTTTCTTGCAAAAATAAGGAGATTTCTAAGTGACCCTAAACTTTTGAACGGTAGTGTATAATCTTTTGATTACATTTTATGAACTTATTTTTGGGGGGAATAGAAAAAACAAACCAGCAATTCCGCCATTGCTCTATGCATTTTTAATTTACGCCGTTCACCGTGCGGGATAAATAACATGTTACCTTTATTCTATGGGTCGGTACGATTATGTTTTACTACTTTTGCACAATAAAAACACTTTTGAACTAAAATTATTTGTTTTTGGCATTGTCACGTTCCAAGAGCCATAACTTTTTTTATTTTTCCATCGATTTAGCGCTATGCGGGCTTGTTTTTTGCGGGACGAGACGTAGTTTTCATTGGTACTTGTTTGGGGTACATGGGACTTATTGATTAACTTTTATTACTTTTTTTTGGGGGGGAATGGGAACAAAATAGCAATTCCGTCATATTTTACCTATTCACCTATGACAGCACCCCTGGAGGGACGTCCCAGGAGAGACGTCCCATCCGCTGGACAGGAAACCTGAGGATATAAAATGGACACACCTCTCCACACACCCAGTCAGGTTTCCTGTCCTCCGGATGGAAGATTCTCCTGAGGAAAAAAGCACTTCTCCGGGATTGCAGACCCCCTAGCAAGGTTTACCTTATTCCACTAGGGGTGCTCTGGAAAGGTATAAGTCTCCCCCCTGGGAGCAACCTTAGTCTGGGATAGGTACTCCCGCCTCTCCCGGTCCATCGTCCCCCTCCTGCTGCAAAACAGGATGGTGGTTTAAGGTCCACAGTGTGGGCCTTCCTCTGGCGGAGAGCGGATCCCCGGGGCTCGTTCGGCTTGGGCAAGGGCCGGACCAGACCCAGCGTTGGCGGCTTCCCGGCGCTCTCACTGGCAAGTCCGGTCGCCGCGACACGTCACTTCCGGGCGCGTGCAACACTCCAGGGGGCGGTGTTCTGGTGGCCCACGTGGGGAGGTGGTGCTCCAGCGTCCGGAGCGAGGGCCTCCCAGCCAATCCTTGGCCTATTTTAGGCCAGTAACAGCAGGACTCGCTCTCCTGCTTCCACAGTCATGGAGTCGCCAGGAGAAGCTCCAGGACGCACTGAACGCTCGGATGCCAAGTCCTCCAGCCCGGTACTTGAGGACGCCAGAGCGGGGTAAGAGAAGACACCTCCCTTACTTAATGCTGTTCCCCTTTCTCTTGTACATATGTTTAGGCCAGGGATTGTCCTAGGAAAAAGCAGGATAAGGCCCATAACAAGGAATGTGCGATATGTAAAAAGAAACTCGCTTCTTTCCTGTCAGAAATGTCTAGATAATATTATATCAGAAGAGTCCACAAATTTAGCCACAAGCATTAAAGATATTGTAAAGGCTGAAGTGAGGAGCTCACTAAAGTCCCTTAGAAAGAGAAGAGATCCTCCGGTCGCCTCTTCTAGCAGTACACTAATGAAATACCAACAGACAGAATACAATAAAAAATAATGCTCAAGAGGGACACCAATGAACTGTTAAGCACCGTTGCTAACTGTATTAAATGCACTATATTGATTCCTGAATATTTGACCAAGAAATACTTGGTGCATCGATCAACAATTGACTTGAGATTAAACCAAGAAAATATGATCGACTGAAGCACATGAGATTAGAGAAAATATACAAATTTTATTGAATAAAAACATGAAACAATTAAAAAATGGAATAGGGGATGAGTCACACAATAAAAAGACGTTGAATCAATCAAAAACCAGGTATGATTGTTAAGTCGACATGTAAGCAATGTACATGTTGTAGCAGCAAAAGAGGATATATATAATCACATACAGAACTGTGTCCAGTGGAACCAAAGCAAATTGTAACAAAGTACATCCAATGAAATCCGACAGAGATATGGCAAATGTAGAGATGTGTTAATTATGGGGGTGGCGATTTCTAAGTAAGTATACAGAATTAGTATAAACCGCAACCAATTATATGAACAATATAGGGCAGTGCTGAATGCCAATTGCACTTTGGATCAAAGGACGACCGAGAATGACAAGTGAGGCTTAATCACAGCTGCTGAGCAAGAAAAAAATGTGAAACATACCGGTAGACATAATGGAGGCGTGGATGGGACGTTTAAACGCTGATTCCAGATTGGTATCTTTGTAGTACACCCAGTCATAGAGGGTTCGCAACCGAATCAGGACTTGGAGTAATTGTTTAATACACACGGTGGGGCTTTTCACAGTGGTGATTGTACCCCTGTTTTTAGAGAGTTATGAAATAAAGATATATATTTTACTCATATATCACTTCAGTGAATTTACAATTTTTTCATATTTTGTTACATAGTTACATAGTTAGTACGGCTGAAAAAAGACACATGTCCATCAAGTTCAACCAAGGGAAGGGAAAAGGGAAGGAAAAATTTCTACACATAGGAGCTAATATTTTTTTGTTCTAGGAAATTATCTAACCCTTTTTTAAAGCCATCTACTGTCCCTGCTGTGACCAGCTCCTGCGGTAGGCTATTCCATAAATTCACAGTTCTCACTGTAAAGAAGCCTTGTCGCCTCTGCAGCTTGAACCTTTTTTTCTCCAGACGGAGGGAGTGCCCCCTTGTTTTTTGAGGGGGTTTTACAAGGAACAGGATTTCACCATATTTTTTGTATGTGCCATTAATATATTTATATAAGTTAATCATGTCCCCCCTTAGTCTTCTTTTTTCAAGGCTAAATAGGTTTAATTCTTTCAATCTTTCCTCATAACTTAAATTCTCCATGCCCCTTATTAGCTTCGTTGCTCTTCTTTGTATTTTTTCCAACTCCAGGGCATCCTTTCTATGAACTGGAGCCCAGAACTGAACTGCATATTCTAGATGAGGCCTCACTAATGCTTTGTAAAGTGGCATTATTACATCCCTGTCCCGCGAGTCCATGCCTCTTTTAATACACGACAATATCCTGCTGGCCTTTGAAGCAGCTGATTGACACTGCATGCTGTTATTGAGTTTATGATTTACAAGTACACCCAGATCCTTCTCAACAAGTGAATCCGCCAGTGTAGCGCCCCCTAGGACATATGATGCATGCAGGTTGTTGGTACCAAGATGCATAACTTTACATTTATCTACATTAAACTTCATTTGCCAAGTGGACGCCCAAACACTTAGTTTGTTTAAATCTGCCTGTAATTCATGAACATCTTCCATAGTCTGAACTATATTACATAGCTTGGTGTCATCTGCAAAAATAGAAATAGTGCTATTAATCCCTTCCTCTATATCATTAATAAATAAGTTGAATAATAGTGGTCCCAGCACTGAACCCTGGGGTACACCACTTATAACCGGGGACCATTCAGAGAAGGAATCATTGACCACAACCCTCTGGATACGGTCCTTGAGCCAATTCTCAATCCAATTACAAACTATATTTTCTAAACCTATAGTCCTTAATTTACCCATTAGGCGTCTATGGGGGACAGTGTCAAATGCCTTTGCAAAGTCCAAAAACACTAAATCCACAGCGGCCCCTCTGTCTAGACTTCTGCTCACCTCTTCATAAAAACAGATTAGGTTAGTTTGACAACTTCTGTCCTTAGTAAAACCGTGCTGGCTGTCACTTATAATGCTATTTATTGTCACATAATCCTGTATATAGTCCCTCAATAGCCCCTCAAACATTTTCCCCACGATGGATGTTAAGCTTACTGGTCTATAATTACCCGGGGAAGACCTAGAGCCCTTTTTGAAAATAGGCACCACATTTGCCCTGCGCCAGTCCCTTGGCACTATACCAGTCACTAGAGATTCTCTGAATATTTTGAAAAGGGGGACAGAAATAACTGAACTAAGCTCTTTAAGAATTCTAGGGTGTAACCCATCTGGTCCCGGAGCCTTGTGCACATTTATTTTATTTAATTTAGCTTGGACCATCTCTACATTCATCCAATTCAGTATATCAACTGATATATTAACAGCACTGGCACCGGCTACATCAGCTGCTCTTTCTTCTGTTGTATATACAGAGCTAAAGAACCCATTTAGTAACTCTGCCTTCTCTTGATCCCCTGTGATCAACTCCCCATTACCATTATCTAGGGGTCCTACATGTTCAGACCTTGGCTTTTTTGCATTTATATGCTTGAAGAATTTTTTAGGATTTGTTTTACTATCCTTGGCCACCTGCCTTTCATTTTGGATTTTTGCTAATTTTATTACATTTTTACAGATTTTATTAAGCTCTTTATATTTTACAAAGGATACAGCTGTACCCTCAGATTTGTATTTTTTAAATGCCCTTTTTTTGTCATGTATTGCCCCTTTCACAGAAGGTGTAAGCCATGTGGGGTTTAATTTGAGTCGTTTATACTTATTACCTGTAGGAATAAATTTTGCACTATAATAACGCAAAGTAGATTTGAAAATCTCCCATTTATCATTTGTTCCATTATTTGACATTAGTTCTTCCCAGTCTATATCCTGAATTGCAGCCCTCATCCTGTGGAAATTGGCTTTCTTAAAATTAAATGTTTTTGCCCTCCCAGCCTGCGTTTGTTTTTTACAGTATAGGTAAAATGTAACTATATTGTGATCACTGTTACCGAGGTTTTCACGAACATTGACATTCCCAACAAGATCTGCATTATTAGAAATGACCAGATCCAACAGAGCTTCACCTCTAGTCGGGTCTTCCACAAACTGGCCCATAAAATTTTCCTGCAACAGGTTGAGGAAATGTCTCCCCTTTGCAGTTGAAGCCGAACCATGACACCAATTAATATCCCGGAAATTAAAATCTCCCATTATCACTACAGTACCCGCCTGTGCAGCCCGCTCCATCTGTTTATATATCTGACCTTCCATCTCCTCAGTTATATTGGGGGGTCTATAGATTACACCAAAAGTAATTTTTTCAGTGTTTACCTCCCTTTCTAGTTCCACCCACAAGGTTTCAACCTCCTCACAGTCTTCACCCACTATTGTCTCTTTCACACTCGCCTTCATATCACTTCTCACATACAGACATACACCACCACCTTTCCTATTTGTCCTGTCTTTCCGAAAAAGTGTAAAACCCTGTAGATTTACAGCCCAGTCATGTGAAGAGTCCAGCCATGTTTCAGCAACACCAACTATATCTATATTTTCTTCCAGTATCAAGGCCTCCAGCTCCCCCATTTTGCTTGCTAGACTTCTGGCATTTGTGAACATACACTTTAACTTGCCTGTCAGTTTTTCACTTTTATTATCAGAAATGTGATTTGACATTAATCGGTCCTTTTTATTTACACTGATGTTTTGTAACGAAAGGATCTCCTTATCTTGTTGTCTAGTCCTCTCCCCACATTCTGTTTCTCCCCCCACCAATATAGTCTGACCCCTCTCTAACCTGGCTACCCCTTTTTTTTCTACATTGACCTCCCTCCTCAGCCCTAGTTTAAATACTCCGCCACCCCAGCTAGAATTCTCTCCCCCAGCACAGCGGACCCCCTTCCATTTAGGTGCAAATCATCTGCAGAATACAGTTTGTACCCCAATGAAAAGTCAGCCCAGTGCTCTAGGAACCCAAATCCTTCTCCTCTACACCAAGACTTCAGCCATGCATTTAACTCCCTAAGCTCCCGCTGTCTTTCCTGTGATGCGCATGGCACAGGCAGTATTCCTGAGAATACAACCTTGGAGGTCCTTCCCTTCAGCTTGTAGCCTAGTTCTTTAAAATTATTCTTAAGGCTCCTCCACCTACCATTTATTCTGTCGTTGGTACCGACATGGACCACGACAGCTGGATCATCACCAGCCCCTCCCAGCAATTTGTCCACCCGTTCCACCACATGCCGAACCCTGGCACCAGGGAGACAGCAAACCATTCGGTTGAGGCGGTCTTGGCGACAAATTATTCTATCCGTCTTCCTGATTATAGAATCCCCTACAACTATCAATTGTCTTGGCTTGCCTGCATTACCATCCCGCCGACTACTAGCTGGGCTGTTCTCCCGGCTGTTAGGGAGATCAGTATCCACTAGGGCTGCCTTTTCTGAGACTGACACCCTCGCATCATCACCCAACCTGGCAATTTTGCTTGGAATGCCAGAAACCGGATCGGCCTTCCTTGTCTTTGACCCCTTTCTACTGCCCCTAACTACATTAACCCAGCTACTTACCTGATCCTGCTCACCCATGTCTTCACCCTCCAGTTGTAACCCACTAACTGCATGCTCTGTGAGCAGCAAGCTCCGCTCAAAATTGTCTATCCTCCTCAGTGTTGCATTCTGCTCCTCCAGATCTCTAATACGAGCTTCCAGGTGAACAACATGCTCACATCTGCCACAGAGATATTCACCCTGGAACTCCGGCTCCAGTCGTGTATACATATGACAAACTGTGCACTGAAGAAAACCTCCAATCTTGCTATCCATTATCCAAGTTACACCAAAACAGCGAACAATTGTCAAAGAAAAAGAAGAGTACTTACTGGGGCTTCAACTCCTCTTTTCAACTCCGGTTTTAGAACTCCACTTAGTTCACAAGCCACTTAAACCACCAAGCACAGAAAGAGCAAGCTCAAAATGAGGTCTGCTGACTAATTTATACCACCTGTGTCCAGTTAACCCCTTCCCCCTCGTCAGCTGTTCAGCTGGAACGAATTTAGTTCACAAGCCACTTAAACCACCAAGCACAGAAAGAGCGCAAATCATATGTATCGTTCAATACAGTGAATTAATACGAATTTATACAGTTCATTATATAGTATATTATATCTGGGTATGGCAGTCTTTGCACTCTCTGATTTAAGTACAGAAGGATGGATGAGTGAGGCCAAAAGCGTCTTCTCTGAGTGTGAACTTGTGCATACAACGCAGGGTGCGTCCCTTAAATCCACCTTTAAAAACCTCACTAGATTACATAAGGACTATACAAGGAGTTGGTGGGAAATTCAGAGCCTGGAGAACTATCTCAAGAATAAAATAGTACCGAGAGGACAGAGTTCCTATTGCTCCAGCCTCCAGATTAAAGACACCTAATATAAAAGAGAGGTGAGAGCAGGAGATCACAGGGAGTTCACTGAGACTAATGCAAATTTTGGTTGAGGAAGAAATAATCCAATTTGATCATATCAGTGTTGAATTGAAAAAAGAAATTGAGACGGTCAAGACTCTGGTAGATACCCCAGGTTTTGATAAAAAAGACAAAATCTTACAACAATCCTTGGAGAGGTTTACTAATCATCTAAAAGAGCGTAAGCACTTCCAGTTCCAGAGAGATCTGCAGGAGTTTAGGGAGAAAAAAGCTTACGATTTTGTTAATCAACAACAACCGCAGCACCAGCAGTTAAATAGGGGTTTAAGAGAATCTGACCCCTCTACATCTGAGAGTGAAACAACAGACTCTGAAAGAGTGGGCCCTTTCTTTGGGACTGGTGGTGGTAGACAGAAATATAGGGGAGGTGCCAGAGGTAGGAATAGAGGCCGGGCTAGAGCTTCTTCCAACAGTGGCAGTAATTTTTTATCCAACAATCCCCCCATTTCCCGCTACATGCTGAGGGGACAAAAGGATTAAGAAAGGGAAGAGGAACGGATAAGTTACAAATTATTAATTTATCTGAATATAATCGGAGTGCATCTGAGATCATGCTTTTAGAGAAGGGGCTTTCATTTGTCCCCACAGTGAAGTTTGATTCATTTACCTGGATCAAGGATTTAAATTTATTTGCTCGGAAATTAAAATGGATTAAGTTTTTCAAACATCACAACCGCAAAAAATGTATGGAAATGGGTTTAGAAGTATCTGATTTGGAAGGCCCAGAAGCCTTGGAAGGGTTGCTTGAGGAAGCAAGTAGAGCCCCAGGACTAGGCCCTTTTACCAATCTAAAAACTAAAAGTAGGAAGTTGCCACCATTGGGAGATTTTACAAATGTGGATTTGTTTGTTGACATGGTGGGAGATGAGATTAACCCCTTAGGGTATGTTCACACGTAGTCAACCAAAACGTCTGAAAATCCAGAGCTGTTTTCAAGGGAAAACAGACCCTGCTTTTCAGACGTTTTTTACCAACTCGCATTTTTACCAACTCATTTTTTTACCAACTCGTTTTTGGAGCTGTTTTCATTGGAGTCTATGAGAAAACAGCTCCAAAAACGTCTGAAAGAAGTGTCCTGCACTTCTTTTGACGAGGCTGTATTTTTACGAGTCGTCGTTTGACAGCTGTCAAACGACGACGCGTAAATAACAGGTCGTCTGCACAGTACGTCGGCAAACCCATTCAAATGAATGGGCAGATGTTTGCCGACGTATTGTAGCCATATTTTCAGACGTAAAACGAGGCATAATACGCCTCGTATACGTCTGAAATTTGGCCGTGTGAACATACCCTTAATGACCAGCCTATTTTGGACCTTAATGACCAAGCAATTTTTTACGTTTTTCAATCATCGCATTCCAAGAGCTATAACCTTCTTATTTTTGCGTCGACATAGCTATATAAGGTCTTGTTTTTTGCGGGACAAGTTGTATTTTTTAATAGCACCATTTTTAGGTACATATTATTTATTGATTAACTTTTATTAACTTTTTTTTTTGGGGGGGAATAGAAAAAAATCTGAAATTTCGCCACACTTTTTTGCGTCCTAAATCTACGCCGTTTACCGTGTGGTATAAATAACACAATAACTTTATTCAGCGGGTTGTTACGATTGCAACGATACCAAATTTGTATAGTTTTTGTATGTTTTACTACTTTTACACAGTAAAAACGCTTTTTTTTCAAAATTATTTGTTTTTGTGTCTCCATATTTGAAGAGCCGTAACGTTTTTATTTTTTCGCCGATGAAGTTGTATGAGGGCTTTTTTTTTGCGGGACGACTTGTAGTTTTTATTGGTACCATTTTGGAGTAGATGCGACTTTTTGATCACTTTTTATTACATTTTTTTAAAGTCAGGATTCACAGAAAACAGCAATTTTTCCATAGTTTTTTATTAATTTTTTTTACGGCGTTCACCGTGCGGGTTAAATAATGTCATAGATTTATAGTCGGGGTCGTTACGGATGCGGCGATACCAAATATGTGTAACTTTTTTACTTTATTTTGTTTTTTTAATAGTAAAGCAGTTTGTAAGGGGGAAAAGCTGTTTTTTTTTTATTTTTTTCACATTTTTTTTTTTAATTAACTTTGTTAAACTTTTTTTTCACTTTTTTACTAGTCCCATTAGGGGACTATAATATGCGATTCTCCGATCGCTATTATAATACACTGCAATACTTCTGTATTGCAGTGTATTACTGCCTGTCCGTTTAACACGGACAGGCATCTGCTAGGTCATGCCTGCGGCATGATCTAGCAGGCATTCACTTCGGGCAGCCTGGGGGCCTTTATTAGACCCCCGGCTGCCATTAGAGACACAGACACTCGGTGATCGTATCGCCGGGTGTCGGTGCGGGAGAGAGGGAGCTCCCTCCCTCTCTCCAAAACCACTCAGATGCGGTGCACGCTATTGAGCACCGCATCTGAGGGGTTAAACGGGTGAGATCGATACTGATATTGATCTCACACGGCAGAGCAGGGACGCTCCCAGCCCTCAGCTGCCTCTGGCAGCTGAGAGCAGGGAGATCTGACAGTTCCCTGCTCTGTAAACTTATTCCGATGCCGCAACGTAAAAAGTCTATGGCATTGGAATAAGGCTCGTTAGTGACAGACGTAGAAACACGATGGGCCGGTCACTAACGGGTTAAGGCTTTGAGTCCGGATATGAGGGGCATTGACAACAATCTGTCTTGGTCTGAACGAGTAGCTCTTACCACTTTGGAAAAAAGACAAAATATCGTTTTAAAAGCATCCGATAAGGGTGGGAACATCGTGGTTATGAGCAGAGAAGACTATAAGAATGTGTGAGGACATTTTACTCAATCCTTACTGTTATACCATTTTAAAAGTCAATCCCACAGCACTGTTCAAAAAGGAGCTTTTGGGTATTTTGCGCGATGCAAAGAGCAGGTCTCTGATCAGTGCCAGTGAATTTGACTTTTTGTTTCCACAATTTCCCATCATGGCATGTTTTTATAGCCTGCCCAAAATCCACAAAGGGTATCCTCCCTTACGTGGCAGACCTATTGTGTCAGGCATCAACAATCTAACCCAGAATGTGAGCACATATATAGACCAAGTGTTGCGTCCATTTGTATTGGGCCTTACATCATATGTACGTGATACGATGGATGTTTTAAAACAAATTGAGGGTATCACACTGGAACATAATATATTTTTGGCCAGCCTGGACGTAGAGGCATTGTATTCTTCTATTCCACATAGACTTGGTTGTGAAGCAGTGGAATATTTCCTAAAATCTGGAGGTACTCAATATGTGGCTCATAACCAGCTTGTTTTGCAATTGCTACATTTTGTGTTAGAAAGAAATGTATTTATCTTTGAAGACCGCATTTTTCACCAGCAACGTGGTACAGCAATGGGGAGTCCGACTGCTCCCACCTATGAAAATTTATTTCTTGGTTGGTGGGAAGAGACAGTAGTATTCGGGGACAGATTTGCTAAATGGACTTCATCAATAGGGATCTGGATTAGATATATTGATGACGTGTTGCTGTTTTGGAATTCAACAGTGGAGGAATTCAATACCTTTGTGGCAGCCCTCAATGTAAACTATCTAGGGCTAAGGTTTACTTGTGAAATCAGTGATCGGGAATTATCTTTTTTAGATCTCAAGATCATCAAAACTAAGGAAGGCACAATACGTACTAAAGTACATCGTAAGGAAACAGCGACCAACAGCTTCCTTCAATGGAATAGTTGCCACCCTTATCCCCTCAAACGAGGGATCCCTAGAGGCCAGTTTATGAGAGTACGCCGGAACTGTAGCTCGATGGATGATTTTGAGATACAGGCGCAGGACCTCACAAATAGATTGAAGGATAGAGGCTTCCCTAAGGGGTTAATCAGAAAGGCCTATGAGGGAGCGAGGGATGCAGATAGGCAGAGTCTTCTTGTCCCTAGACAACGAAAAGAGGAAAGAGTCACGAGACTCATAGGTACTTATGACTCCAAACAATCTGAAATCATGCAAATTTTAAAAAGGTACTGGCGTATCCTAAGTGCTGATGTGGACTTGGCGGATCAGATTACACAATGGCCCTCAGTAACGTTCCGTAGAGGTAAAAACATTAGGGATAGGGTGATGCAGAGTTGCTTTGACCCGATTACACAAAAAAGAACTTGGCTAGACAGGCAGGTACCGGGCACACATAGATGTGGCAGTTGCAAAGCTTGTGATTTTATCCAGAGTGGGAAAAAATTCAAAAGTGTTACTACAAAGGTGGAGTATGATATTCGAGACTTCGTGAATTGTAAAACAGCAGGAGTGGTCTACTTAATAACCTGTCCATGCCCCCTGAATTATGTGGGTAAAACGGTGCGGCAGTTTCGGCGCCGAATTAGAGAACATGTTGGTGATGTTGTTAACTCGAGAGATACTCCTATATCCAAACATGTACATGCTAAACATCAGGGCAGAGCAGAATGTTTAAAATTTCAGGCAATTGAACTAATACGTCGTCCTAAGCGGGGAGGGGATTGGGACAACCTTATTCTGCGTAAAGAAGCCCAATGGATTTATAGATTGGAATGTGTACAGCCTGAAGGGTTAAACGAGCAGACAAATTATGCCTGTTTTATCTAAATATGCATCCTTATCGTTTGTATATCATGAGGGTTTTCTAGGCAGATTTATGGCCGTTGTGCCAAGTCCTTGTACAGCAGCTTGCATTATGTCATTTAATGTTAAGAGGCATGGTTCTTCGTTTCAGTAGGTGATTCAAAATTCCAAAGCGTGGTAAAGATTGTATCGCTCAATCATTCATACAATATGTATCTACAGGGATGGTGCTTTATCGATGGTAGTCCAGTTGCGGTTTTGAGCTGATCTGCAATATTTATCCAAACTTATTATTATTGTTATACTCTATCCTCGATTACAATGAGCTCCTGTGCGGCAATGAGGTGTTCCTACAGCCTCCACTGCGCCTGCGCGGTCGTTCTGATGTTGTCTGTTGCTTCCGGGTATGTCAGATGACAGCCGGGAGTCACATGGTCAGGCGTCACGAATCTGGTGGGTGAGTGTGATTGGCTGGTTCGGAGTGCGCCGCCGAGGCCTGGGGGAGGAGTTATGTGTTATAGTAACTCAGAGTCCCGTAGTGAAGCATGCCGCTGATATCTATGCGAGCATGCATCCGTGGTGTACAGCAGAATATCTGCTGTTGAAGTAATATCGCTGGCATCCTGGCCAGAGTGACCAAGCTACAGACCCCTGATGATAAGTATAGAAACGCGTAGGGTTGGTTTCAAGTGAGGAATTTTAGCGTAGGGAACAGTGGCATTGTTGTGTACCTGAGCATTAGGAGTTTTTGGTGCGGTTATCGCGGGCTCCGGTGTGTTTGAGGGTCTAAACCACTGTTACACCAATGTTTAAACGCTGATTCCAGATTGGTATCTTTGTAGTACACCCAGTCATAGAGGGTTCGCAACTGAATCGGGACTTGGAGTAATTGTTTAATACATTTTTAATACACACGGTGGGGCTTTTCACAGCGGTGATTGTACCCCTGTTTTTAGAGAGTTATGAAATAAAGATATATATTTTACTCATATATCACTTCAGTGAATTTACAATTTTTTCATATTTTGTGGGAGCGCAAATCATATGTATCGTTCAATACAGTGAATTAATTTTTTCATGTTTTTATTCAATAAAATTTGTATATTTTCTCTAATCTCATGTGCATCAGTCGATCATATTTTCTTGGTTTAGCCTCTTCTAGCAGGTTTGATTCGGATTCCTCAGCTGAAGGGGACCCCCAGCTAGGCGAAGAAGGGGAGTACAGCTCCTACAATTCCTCAGGTGAGGAGGAGGGAGAGAGAAATCTATTCCCAACGGAGGATGTTGACCTACTCCTAAAAACGGTCAAGGCGACTATGAATATAGACAACCCCAAAGAACCACGGTCCATCCAGGACATTATGTTTCAAGGGCTAGGACCTAAAAAGAATAGAACCTTCCCCATCCATAGGAACATATCTAACCTTATTAAAAAGGAATGCGAAACTCCTGATAAAAAGACAAGCATTCCCAAGTTTCTCAAAAGGAAGTATCCCTTTGAGAAAGACTCATGCAGGGACTGGGATAACATCCCCAGGCTCGACGCTCCAGTAGCCAAGATCTCAAGGAAACACTCCCTTCCTTTTGAAGACCTAGGCTCCTTGTCTGACCCTATGGATAGAAAGGCCGAATTCTACCTTAAGAGAACCTGGGAAGCCTCTACGGGGGGTTTCAAACCAGCCATTGCAGCCACCTGCGTTGCCAGATCCCTGAAAGTGTGGCTCGCACAACTGGAGGTACATCTGAAAGACAAGACTCCTCGGGATCAAATCTTAGCCTCCCTCCCAACACTTTCTAAAGCATCAGACTTCTTGGCAGATGCCTCAGTAGACGCAGTACGCCTTTCCGCCAGATCAGCGGCCCTGGCGAATTCAGCTAGACGAGCTATCTGGCTAAAGACCTGGAAAGAGAACACCGGATCCAAAGGGAAGCTGTGCGCTATCCCCTGTTCAGGAGATTACATTTTCGGGCCCCCACTTGTTGACATGCTAGAAAAGGCATCAGACAGTAAAAAGGGGTTCCCGGCACAAACAAGGCCAACAAGAGTCGTTTCGTCCCAGAGGGCCAAGTAACAAAAGAGGGGGGTACGCTAACCCTAGAGCACAGGAATTTAGACCCTCGAGATTTCCAAGAAAAAACAAGTCCTTTCTTTTCAGGCCCCAGAAGGACCCTAAAAATAGGGACCAACAATGACGCCAAGGGGGCAATGGGGGGGGTCGCCTTTCCCTGTTCCTCAAACATTGGCGGAAGATTTCATCGAATCCTTGGATTCTGGGAATCATAAAAACAGGATACATACTAGAGTTCACAACCCTCCCCCCAGATAGATTCCTTCCCACAGCCCACAGGGGTCCTAAGGAACCCAGTCCAACAAAAGATCCTAGAAGTAGAAGTTATGTCACTTATAAAAAAAAAAAAAAGAGGTCCTAATACAGGTTCCAGACACAGAGATAGGTCAGGGCTTTTATTCCCCCCTCTTCCTAGTGAACAAACCAGGAGGAAAACACAGGGTCATTCTAAACCTAAAAAAACTGAACTGCTATCTGACCTACAAAAAATTCTGCATGGAGAGTATCACGTCAACTATAAACCTCCTCTCCAAAGACTGCGTGATGGCCTCAATAGACCTAGAGGATGCCTATTATCACGTACCCATATGTCACCATCATCAAAAGTATCTAAGGGTAGCAGTAACACTCAACGGGTCTGTATGCCACCTACAATACAGAGCCCTTCCCTTCGGCATCTCTCAAGCCCCAAGGGTATTTTCCAAACTGATAGCGGAAGTGACCTCATACATCAGGATGAACGACATTCTCCTGATTCCATATCTAGACGACTTCCTGGTGGTAGCAGAAATGGTTCCAACTCTGACCCTACACATACAGATAGTCCGGGATATACTGACAAGATTAGGATGGAACATAAATTTAAAGAAATCTAATTTAAATCCATCGAAAAGATGTATATTCTTAGGAACCCTGCTGGATTCCTCCAAACAGATGACCTTCCTCCCAGAAGAAAGAATCGGGCCCCTGATGAACAGGATATCAGAGATCTACCTGAACCATACGACATCTTTCAGGGAAGCTATGTCAGTCTTAGGCCTCATGACATCATGCATCCCAGCCGTACTATGGGCTCACTTCAAGTCCAGACCACTGCAGTGGGACATCCTAGACCAATGGGACAGGAGCAGTTTCTCCCTGGACCAACCCTTTCACATCTCTTCCACAGCAAGGCTGTCCCTCAGATGGTGGTTAAACAGGGCAAATCTCACAAGGGGTATTCCATGGAGGTTAACCCCTACTCTCAATATGACCACAGATGCGAGTCCCTGGGGGTGGGGAGCCCATTACGACTCCTCTTTTCTTCAGGGTCAGTGGGACCAGCAGACCGCTCTCAGATCCTCCAACTTCAGGGAACTAGCAGCAGTTCTTCAGGCCCTAAAGGGATCCATGCAGGCAATCTCAGGTCAGCACCTAAAGATCTATTCGGACAACATAACTACAGTATCCTATATAAACCGACAAGGGGGTACGAGATCGGCCTCACTGATGGGCCTAGCCACACAGATATTTTCTCTGGCAGAACACCACCTGTTGACTCGATCAGCTTTTCATCTCAGAGGGAAGGACAACCTGGTGGCAGATTTCCTAAGCCGGGAAAGGCTTCACCAATCAGAATGGTGCCTGAACACCACAGTATTTCAGGAGGTCATTCACAGATGGGGAACCCCATCCATAGATCTGTTCGCATCCAAAAGAAACAGAAAAACCCAGAGGTTCTTCTCCCTAAATCCCTCAGATCACCCAACAGCAATAGACACACTCTCCCAGTGCTGGAGTCTAGAGAGAGGCTACGCTTCCCCCCCCACCCTGGACCTACTCCCAAGAGTCCTAAAAAAGATCAGAGAAGACAGAGACAGGGCCAGCGTGATACTGATAGACCCCTTCTGGCCAAAGAGACCATGGTTCACGTAGCTAAGAAAAATTTCATCACACCAACCATGGGTTCTTCCAGACAGGCCAGATCTTCTATATCAGGGCCCAGTATTACACCCAGATATTCAGAGGCTGCACTTGACAGCATGGAAACTGAAAGGATAATCCTTAGGCAGAGAGGATTTTCAGAATCGGTCATCTCCACCCTACTAGCTAGTAGGAAACCGATTACCTCAAAAATATATATGAGGTCATGGAACGCATTCTTAAACTTCGCAGGCAGGGAGGTTAATCCTTTAACCAATCCAGATATTCCCCTAATATTGGATTTTCTCCAGGCGGGACTAAAAAAGAACCTTAGGCCTACTACATTAAAGGTTCAGATTTCGGCTTTAAGTTCCTTTTTCAATTTTAAATTAGCAGAACACCCCTGGATCAAAAGATTCCTAGCGGCCGCCTGCAGACTTAAACCCCAGATAAGGTCCCCTGTTCCTCCCTGGGACTTAAACCTCGTTCTCCAGGCTTTGATAAAACCACCCTTTGAACCCATAGACTCTATTTCCTGGAAGATGCTAACACTCAAAATGACCTTTCTATTAGCCATTACATCAGCCCGTAGAGTGAGCGAGATCCAGGCCCTCTCTGCCTTTCCTCCACATACCCTACTACTAGATGATAGTCATCTTAAAAACCCTACCAGAATTCCTTCCTAAAGTGGTTTCACCCTTTTCACCTAAACCAAGACATTGTCCTTCCCTCCTTTTGTGACTCTCCAAAGAATCAGAGGGAACAACAGTTTAACTGCCTAGACGTAAGAAGATGTCTAGTCCAGTACCTAAAGGTTACCCAAGATCTGAGATCATCACAAAATTTGTTTATCCAGTTTCATGGTCACAATAAGGGTTCAGCAGCCAGCAAAGCTACCATAGCAAGGTGGATCAAGCAGGCCATACGGCTAGCCTACATAAACCAAAAACTCAAACCCCCAGAATTCTTCGGGGCACACTCCACTAGGGCCGTATCCACTTCATGGGCAGAAAGAGCAGATGCATCCCTAGACCAAATATGTAAGGCTGCCACATGGAGTTCTCCTCACACCTTCTTTAAACACTACAGATTACAACTACATACAGCCTCTGACTTGGCCTTCGGTAGAAAGGTACTACAAGCTGTGGTCCCACCCTAGAAATAATGATTTCTATTTTAAATCTCCAGGGGTGCTGTCATAGGTGAATAGGTAAAAGATCGATTACTTACCGGTAATCTGTTTTTCAAGAACCTATGACAGCACCCCGCTGTTACCCTCCCATGTCTGTAGTACATGACCCTCATAAACTGGATCGCTACCCTTAATTTGAGCATCCCTGTAAATATTGTACATATTAAGGTGTGAGGGACTTTCACCAAAAAAAATAAAAAAAAGCACACATACAAACTAAACTACTTCTCATCCTGAGTTCTTCCTAAAGACTGGGTGTGTGGAGAGGTGTGTCCATTTTATATCCTCAGGTTTCCTGTCCAGCGGATGGGACGTCTCTCCTCGGACGTCTCTCCAGGGGTGCGGTCATAGGTTCTTGAAAAACAGATTACCGGTAAGTAATCGATCTTTTTTTGCGGTTCTTTTTTTTACGGCGTTCACCTTGCGGTTTAAATTACAAGTTAACTTTATTGTTTGGGCCGTTACGGTTGCAGCCATACCATATATCTGTACTTTTATTTACTTTTTTACACTTTTACTAAATAAAACTGCTTTTTTTAATGGAAAAAATGTTTTGTTTTTTTACTGTAATTTTTATTTAACATTTATTATGTTTTTTAGGCACACTAGAGGACTTCACTATACAATGTTTAGAACGCAGATATAATGCTTTGGTATACTTCGTATACAAAATTATTATTGCCGGTCAGTGTAAAACTGACAGGAAATCTATTCGGACGTGCCTTTGGCACGGCCTAGTTGGCATATAGCCAGGGCAGACCTGGTGGCCTTTGTTAGGCCCCTGGCTGCCAAGACACCCCATCGGAGGCCCGCGATTGCATTTGCAAGCCGCTGATGGGATAGAGTGGGAGCTCCCTCCCTCTGTAAACAAGTTAAATGCTGCGGTCGCTATTGACCGCAGCATTTAACGGCTTAAACGGGCGCGTTCTAAGTAAACTTCGATTGCTACCATTGGAGCAGGAGCCCGGCTGTCGTCAGAAAATCGGCAGTGAAGCCAAAGGCCCCTTAGTGACCGCCGTGAAAAGGCGCATTGGTGGTAACTAAGGGGTTAATTGTGAAACAAGACATTTTAACAAAAATTATTGTCCCTTAGCATAGAATTGACAATGAATTGCATCCGTAGCTTCACAACTCTTTTAAACTAGTAGTGTAATCTTCAGCTTATTGATTTATCAGTTGGACGTTTTAAAGCAATGGACAAATAAATCCGACTCGTCAGATGTACAGTCTGTGCTAGAAACATGCTGGGGGTAATACATTAAAAGGTTTACGCCCGTTTACTGGCGTTAAATAGTTGCAAATTTTGGCGCACGCCATAGTTGCACTACAATTTGTGACTTTTTACTTCTCTCGCTACTTTCCGGAAGGGGCACAACGGCTTTACCGTAACTTACGCCAGAACTGGCATAAGTTATGGCGCAAGTTTTACACCTGCTCATAGTAGGTGTAGGTTTGCATTTCTGTCACACGAACTGCCAAAGATGTGCACCGCTCAGTAAATTTGGTGTTTCCTACCAACCTACAATGCATTCGGAAAGTCTTCAGACCCTTTCACTTTTTTCATATTTTGTTATGTTGAGGCCTCGTGCTAAAATGGGGGAAAAAACAGATTTATTTTTTTTATCATCCTCCGCTCAATGCCCTATAATGACAAATTAAAAACAGAATGTTAGTGATCTTTGCTAATTTATTGAAAAGGAAAAACATTGCATTGACATAAGTATTCAGACCCTTTACTCAGCACTTCGTTGAAGTACCTTTGGCAGTGATAACATTTTGAGATCTCTCTAGAAATGTTCAGTTGGGTTTAAGTTAGGGCTCTGGCTGGGCCATGCAAGGACATTCACAGAGTTGTCCCTAAGACACTCCTGTGTCGTCTTGGCTTAGGGTCATTGTTGAGTGGAAGGTGAACCTTCAGCCCAGTCTGAGGTCCAGAGCACTCTGGATCAGGTTTTCATGAAGAATATCTCCATTCGTCTTTCCCTCAACTCTGACCAGTCTCCTTGTCCCAGGTGCTGAAAAACACCCCCACAGCATGATGCTGCCACCACTGTAGGGTTGGTATTGTGCAGGTGATGAGCAGTGATGGTTGACCTTCTGGAAGTTTCTCCCATATGCACACATGATCTTTGGAGCTCCGCCATAGTGACCATTGGGTTCTTGGTCACCTCTCTTACCAAGGCTCTACTCCCCCGATTACTTAGTTTGGTGGGGCGGCCAGCTCTAGGAAGAGGTTGTTCCAAACTTCTTCCTTTTAAGAATTATGGATGCCAATGTGCTCTTGGGAACTTTTGAGTGCAGCATAATTTTTTTTGTACCCTTCTCCAGATTTGTGCATCCACACAATTATGTCTCGGAGCTCTACAGGCAGTTCTTTCCTCCTCACGGCTTGGTTTTTCCTCTAATATGCATTGTCAGCTGTGAGACATTCTATAAACGGGTGTATTTCCAAATCATGTCCAATCAAGCGAATCTACCCGAGGTGGATTCCAATCAAAGTGTAGAAACATTTCAAAGATGATCTAGAGGAAAGGAAAGTGCCCAAAGGAAATTTACAAGTGTCATAGCAAAGGGTCTGAATACTTATGTCCATGCTAAATTTTAGTTTTTTTTATTTGTAATAAATTTGCAAAAATTTCTAAAATTCTGTTTCCACTTTGTCATTATGGGGTATTGAGTGCAGAATGATGGGAAAAATATAGATTTTTTTTTTTTAAATTTTTTTTTAGCACAGGGCCTCTACGTCACAATATGTGAAAAAAGTGAAAGGGTCTGAAGACTTTCCGAATGCACTGTAAATTTTATTTAAGACTTGGCCCAGTCTTAATATACTCCCCACGGTGTGCATGTAAAATTAGTAAACCTCTTGTGCTAATATATTTAATGCCGTTTTTTTATTTTTTTATTTTTATCAAGGGCAGAATCTATCCTAAAGATGGAATCTGATTTTACAAATTGTCACAAGTTTCTTGTGAAAGTATTAAATAAAGCAGTCTGCAGAGGGTCGTTTCCACACTGTAAGTATAGAGCATATATTTTGTACTTTATTAAATATTTGCTAGAAAAGTCTGATTTGGTGCCTTATGTCTACATAAGCAGACCTACTTATGGAGACTATTCATCTCTGTATTGACATTTCACTATATCTGTCAAGGTTATGCCTTAATGAGAGACCTATTGTGTATATATGCTCCAATATAAGTCAATCACCAGCCAAAAATCTTATCACTTCTCTTTGGCTAGAGATTGAACCTCTTCCTCCCATTTTTCTTTTGAGAGTCCTTCCAATTCTAAAGCTTGCCATAGACCTTTAGAATCTTTTCTTTCAGGGTTCAAAAAATGTCTGTCACTCTCCTGGGGGAAAGAAGGGTTCAACAGGTTGGATTTTTCATAGTTAGTGGAAATGCTTTTCTCTGTAAACTGGGATAGGATCCGCAGCGGGTGGATTATTTAATGACAGATGACAGGGTTATTATAATTCTGGGGCCTAAATAAGGCAGAATAGCAACACTATACACACCCTTATCTCCCTCTATAACATACAAGCTCAGCTGAGTCAAACTTGCCTGTTTATGGGTAGTCCTGTCTACAGCTATCACATACCTGTGGGTGGAGTTGGTTTGGTCTCTTATGGCAGGTATCCCACTTTAAACCACTTTAAATATTGTAAAACAACCTTTTAGATGCTACAACTGAGTTGTTTTTTTTGTTTTGTTTTTGTCACAGTGGAATCGTTGGCTTTATCTCTTATGGCTGGCATGGAGCAAAGTTAGTCCTGGTTGACTATGAATACGATTTAGTCATGAATGCAAATTAAATTGTGTTTATAGTGTTGTGTGTATAAATTTGCTGTATATAAAACAGTGGGGAGGCTTATAAAATCTAGCCCTAGTGCAAAGGAAAAGTGGTGACGCTTATAGCAACCAGTCACGTCCCAGTTTTTATTTCCAACCTACCTAGTCACTATGGATGACACCACCGTTCTTGTTTGTACTAGTTTTTAGAAATGTCCCCCTTTATGTTATATTGAGCTATCACTGCATAGATGGAATTTGGCACTGTAAATATTATGATTTACAATAATATTTCTGGTTTCATCTATAAAGATTGATGTGTTTTATAAAGCTCTGCTGTATAAACTGTAATGATATACAGATACCAGCTGCTGTAAATTTGAGTTTTATTCATGCCTGTACACGATAAAATTTGTGTTTGCTCTAAATAATGTTTCCTTTTTTTTTTCTGATCTAAATTGTCCATTCAGTATCTCTCACAAAGAATAAATAAAGCTCTTGATAGATTTGTCTTTAGTCCAGAAATAGGCAGTATTGGTTTTCCTGGTCTTGGAAAATTCCAGAGGCTGAATAGTCATTGCTTGAGTTTAGGCTTGCGTCAGGGCTCTGTAGTCGATCCTGTCAAAACTACGGAACCCTTGCACAACCGAGACATACGGAAACCATTGGCACCGATCAGTCACCATTGAAATCAATAGTGATGGAAACGGAAACCTGTGGTTTCTGTTTGTCCGTCAGGTCTCCGTTCCGACGGAAAGCTCCGTCGAAACGGAGCCTTGACAAGGATGTGATCGAAGCCTTAGCTGTTAATAGTGAGCAGCTATTTGCTTCCCAGTAAAAAGAGAAAAAAAAAAATCTCTACAGATTCGAAGTTTTGAGTATTAAAATCCAGGTTTATATGCAGGCTTTTTAGAAATAGCGACACACTTTTGCACTAAAAAAACACTATGGCCAGATGTTAGCTCGAAGTCCATAGGGAATTTTTAGGTCATGTTCACACAACATATTTTCAGGCGTATTTTGGAGTGTAGAATGCTTATATTTCACGCTGAAATACGCCTTCAAACAGCTTCCCGTTGACTTTAATGGGAAATACGCTGTGTAGTTCATATGAAGCGTATTTTTACATTGCTAAATTACAAAAAACACCTAGTAAAAATAAGCTTTGTAAACCAGATGTTTTACAAGCTGATTTTTCCCGTTGACACTTAAAAAAAAATAATAAAAAAAAGCGCTTAGAAAATACGCTTCAAAAACGCTTTTAAAGATAGAAATGCTTTGAAAACTAGCTCCAAAAAATGCTGGGAATCAAAGGCTGATTACATGAGTCTTTTGGGGCCAAAAAAAAGCCGCACAAAAAAGGAAGCCATCACACATAGCGTTTTTTTGTTGTTGTTTTTAAAAAAAAATGCTTTGCAGTGCTTTTTTGTTTGTGCCATTTTCCTTCACTTTTGGTGCATTCTTTGGCTATGTTCACACAGAATTTATTTGCAAGCGGAATTTCTGGCTCAAAATTCAGTTTGGAAGTTTGAGGCAGATTTTCCTCTCCCTGCACGACGATTTTTGGCAATTGAGCGCCGCGGGCATAAAACGCTGTGAAATACGCTGTCTCTGCCTCCCATTGATGTCAATGGGAGGTCAGAGGCGTAAACGCCCAACGATAGTGAGACGGTTTTACCGCTCTTGGGGAAAAAAGACGCCTCCGCCTCCCATTGAAATCAATGGGAGGCATTTTTGGGCCGTTTTTGACGAGTTTTGCAGCGCGGTTTCCACGTCAAAAAACTCTGTGTGAACATAGCCTTTAGGTCTTTGTGGATTTTTAAAACGCAGAGCGCTCTAGGTATGGAGTTAAAGAGGCTCTGTCACCAGATTTTCAAACCCCTATCTCCTATTGCAGCTGATCGGCGCTGCAATGTAGATAACAGTAACGTTTTTCTTTGTAAAAAAAACCTAGCATTTTTGGCCAAGTTATGAGCATTTTTATATTTATGCAAATGAGCCTTTCTTATGGACAATTGGCCACTTCTCTTCGTTACCACCCAGCTTCTGGCAGTGCACAGACACACAGCGTGTCCTCGCGAGATCACGCTGTGACGTCACTCACTTCCTCCCACAGGAACTTCATCGAGTCGGACGAGCGAGGACACGTTGTGTGTCTGTGAACTGCCAGAAGCTGGGTGGTAACGAAGAGAAGTGGATGATGCAGATTCGTCAGCATCATACACTTCCATTCACAACGCCCAGCTAGTAAAACAAGTAAACACGCCCAGATGTAACAAACACAATACACGCCCAGTTGGAAATAAGATTAAAAACGCCCCGTTGTCCATAAGAAAGGCTCATTTGCATAAATATAAAAATGCTCATAACTTGGCCAAAAATTATCGTTTTTGAAAAAGAAAAACGTTACTGTTATCTACATTGCAGCGCCGATCAACTGCAATAGGAGATAGGGGTTTGAAAATCTGGTGACAGAGCCTCTTTAACCCCTTAGTGACCAGCCCATTTTAGACCCTAATGACCAAGCTATTTTAGTCGCATTCAAAGAGCTATAACTTTTTTTTTTTTTTTTTCGTCTACATAGCTGTATGAGGACTTGTTTTTTGCGGGATTAGTTGTACTTTTTAATAGCACCATTTTAGGGTACATATAATTTTTTTATTAACTTTTTTTAAATTTTTTATGGGGGTGATTATTAAAAAAAACGATTACGGCGATACCACATATGTAGAGTAATTTTTATGTTTTACAACTTTTGCACAATAACACTTTTGAACTAAAATTATTTGTTTTTGCATCGTTGCTTTCCAAGAGCCGTAACTTTTTTTTTATTTTTCCATCAATGTAGTGATTTTTTCGACTTGTTTTTTGCGGGATGAAACGTAGTTTTGATTGGTACTGTTTTGGGGTGCATGGGACTTATTGATTCATTTTTATTATGACTTTTTTTGGGGGCAATGGAAAAAAATTGCAATTTCGTCATTGTTTTTTGCGTTTTTTTTTTATGGTGTTCACCTTGCGGTTTAATTTACATATTAACTTTATTAATGGAGTCATTACGGTCACGGCGATGCCATATATGTGTACTTTTATTTATTGTTTTACACTTTTACTAAATAAAACCACTTTTTATGGAAAAAAATGGTTTTATTTATTTTTTTACTGTACTTTTTATTAATAATCTTTATTTCACATTAGTGACTTATTTTATTAGTCCCACTAGGGGACTTTACTGTGCGATCTTCCGATCCCTGCTCTAATGCTCTGGTATACTTCGTATACCAGAGCATTATTGCCTATCAGTGTAAATCTGACAGGCAATCTATTAGGACGTGCCTCTGTCGCGTCCTAACAGGCATATGTTCAAGGCAGACCTGGGGGCTTTTATCAAGGCCCCGGCTGCCATGACACCCAAATCGGAGACCCGCGATTGCATTTGCAGGCCGCCGATGGGTGACAGAGGGAGCTCACTCCCTCTGTAAACAAAGTTAAATGCCGCGGTCGCTATTGGCGGCATTTAACGGGTTAAACAGCCGCGATCGAAGTAAACTTCGATCGCGGGCGTTGGAGCAGGAGCTCAGCTGTCATCAGACAGCTGAGCCCCGGCTCCAGCCTGCACAGGAGACCCGTGCAGGACTTAGACTAGACAAACGTGAAAAGGCGTCAGCCTAGCCTAAGGCCCCTTAGTGAGGAACGTTAAAAGGCGTATTGGTGGTCACTAAGGGGTTAACACGTTACAAATGTATAAATAAAAACAAAACAAATGCTTGAAGGTGACGCATGAAATTCATCCCATTTTTTTACCAGCCTCAAAAACTTTAAGGGTAATGGAAAAAAAACTTTCATTCTGTTCTGCGTCCTAAATTCATGCTGTTTACTGTGTGACATAAATAACCAAATTGGTATAGTTGTTGTTGTTTTTTTTTTTTTTTGCTTTTTAAAAAAAACCCTTTCAAACATCCGCCGTATATACTGTATACATTTAAGATGCCGGAATCCCTGGCAAGAACGGAGCCCCTGACATCACTGTCCATATATGAACAGTGATATTTGGGGCCTTGAGGTGCCGGAATTCCCAACAGAGCGCCGGCAATGCTCTGGCCGGCGGAATCTGCTCCCGGAGGAGTCACTGACAGGGATGTCAAGGACTTTCCCTGCTTGTATTGCTCTGGCCGGGCACTCCGCAGTTGAAATCCCGACATCACTGTCCATATATGGACAGTGACGTCAATGGCTTTCCCGGGCTTAACGCTTAAAGTAGCGCTGTGCTCGAGCAGTCCTCGATGACAGACAGGCGTGATGACGTCACTGCATCGCACCTGTCTGTGCCGAGTGGCTCACGCCGCTTCGCACCGTAAATGCTAAAGCAGGGAGCTGACTGTTCCTTGCTTCAGCATTGGATTCAACTTTATTTATTTCCTGATCTCGCTCGTTGATCAGTGCACGTTTGCTCCTTTCACAAGGAGCTATGTATCATTACTAGGATCGCTCATCCCCATACATCTCTATCATGTCAGCAGCACATATTTACACAGGGAGATGTGCTGCCGACAACTATATTTATTTTCGGCTGCATAAACGATACAATCAGCCGATGAATGAGTGCCTGCTCGTTCATCAGCTGATCGTTGCTACGTTTACACAGGGCAATGATCGGGAACGAACGTACTGTGAACTCTCGTTTGCCCGATTATTGGCCTGTGTAAAAGGTCTTTTAAAAGCAGGAGTGTATCGTAAAGGGAGATAAAGTATAAAAGGCAAGATACTACTTCTCTTACTTAAAGAGGCTCTGTCACCAGATTTTGCAACCCCTATCTGCTATTGCAGCAGATAGGCGCTGCAATGTAGATTACAGTAACGTTTTTTATTTTTAAAAAACGAGCATTTTTGGCCAAGTTATGACCATTTTTGTAGTTATGCAAATGAGGCTTGCAAAAGTCCAAGTGGGCGTGTATTATGTGCGTACATCGGGGCGTTTTTTAATACTTTTACTAGCTGGGCGTTCTGATGAGAAGTATCATCCACTTCTCTTCAGAACGCCCAGCTTCTGGCAGTGCAGATCTGTGACGTCACTCACAGGTCCTGCATCGTGTCGGCCACATCGGCACCAGAGGCTACAGTTGATTCTGCAGCAGCATCAGCGTTTGCAGGTAAGTAGCTACATCGACTTACCTGCTAACGCCGATGCTGCTGCAGAATCAACTGAAGCCTCTGGTGCCGATGTGTCCTCGCTCGTCTGACACGATGCAGGACCTGTGAGTGACGACACAGCGTGATCTCTCGAACACGGCTGTGTCTGCACTGTCAGAAGCTGGGCGTTCTGAAAAGAAGTTGATGATACTTCTCATCAGAACGCCCAGCTAGTAAAAGTATTAAAAACGCCCCGATGTACGCACATAATACACTCCCACTTGGACTTTTGCAAGCCTCATTTGCATAACAACAAAAATGGTCATAACTTGGCCAAAAATGCTCGTTTTTTTAAAAATAAAAACGTTACTGTAATCTACATTGCAGCGCCTATCTGCTGCAATAGCAGATAGGGGTTGCAAAATCTGGTGACAGAGCCTCTTTAAATCAACTCCTGGTTTTGGCTCTGAAAACGGCATAAAAAAACCTGAACAAAACCTGCGCATGTGAATACATCCTAAAACTGCGCAAATCTAGAAGGCATTGTATCTGAGCTGTACTCTATTATAGTGATTGTGGGGTACAAACTGATTTTCAGGGTGCACTCTGATACAGATACTGTTGTGTTGTAGTACAAATCCATCACTCACTTTTCTTTTCCCAGGGCTCTAGTTCTTTAGGGGGACAATTCCTGATGCTGCTCAGGAACTCTAGGGGCAGGGGCGCATCCTGTCATCCAGCCACTGAGATTAACTGCTCTCCTGCACATAGGCTGCTATCTTAAAGGGGTTGTCCACTTCTGGACAACTGATTACCTATCCACCGGATAGGAAATCGGTATATGATCAGTGGGGGTCCGGATGTACATGCCGGAAGCAGATAGCTTGGGCCATGGAATAGTGGCCGAGCTTGAAGTACTGCAGCTCTACTCCTATTCAAGTGAATAAGAGCAGAGCTGCAGTTCGGCAGCACGTCCACTATGCAATGTACGGAGCAAACTTCTTCCGACTCCGTACATAGCATACTGTGCAATGACATCTGGTGCCCGGAGAAGCAGCTGATCGGTCCGATTTATCGGACCCGCAACGATGATATACTGATGACCTATGTAATGATGGGGTAGGGAGACAGACCGGTGAGCCCTAATCTACCCGCCACTCAGTCCCTGCCTACTTGCAACGACCCGCCCTAGGCGACGGGGTACAACTGGGCGACGGTCCCTACACTCAATAGGTGCACGACAGACAAGGGTACAAAGAAGCCTGGGAAATGGGGAAGTTGCCCACGGGAACACCGTGAGCAACAAGCGAGGTGAACGAGCCGAGTCAAATCAGGAGATGAGCGAGGTACAAAACGCAGAGCCAAAGAGTGGGCCAGGAAACCAGCAGAGAAGAATCACAAGCAAAGGAGGAACAGGAAAGGCAGGTATAAATAGACAGAGGGCGGGAGCTAGCTCCGTCTGACCAGGCTGTGATAGGCTCTCCCACTCCTAAGCCTGCCATCCTGAGTGGTGGAAGATGGAGTCAGTCTCACAGACATAGAAGCAGGTGCAGACTGATTACCTATGGGCGTTGACACAGAAGCTGTGTCTGGCAGATCCTTTACAGTACCCCCCCTTTTATGAGGGGCCACCGGACCCTTTCTAGGTGGACCTGGTTTATTGGGGAAACTAAGGTGGAACCTCCTGACCAATACCCCAGCGCGAACATCCCGGGCGGTTAGCCAAGTCCTCTCCTCAGGCCCGTATCCTCTCCAATGGACCAGGTACTGGAGGGAGCCTTGGACCATCCTGCTGTCCACAATCTTGGCCACCTCGAATTCTACCCACTCAAGGGTGAGAACAGGGACCGGAGGTTTCCTCGAGGGAGCCAAGGACGGGGAGCAGCGTTTAAGGAGGGAGGCATGAAACACGTAGTGTACTCGAAAAGACAGGGGCAACTCCAGTCGGAAGGAGACAGGGCTTCAATGACCTTGTACGGCCCTATAAACCGGGGAGCAAACTTCTTGGACGGGACTTTAAGGGTATGTGCACACACACTAATTACGTCCGTAATTGACGGACGTATTTCGGCCGCAAGTACCGGACCGAACACAGTGCAGGGAGCCGGGCTCCTAGCATCATACTTATGTACGACGCTACGACTCCCTGCCTCGCTGCAGGACAACTGTCCCGTACTGTAATCATGTTTTCAGTACGGGACAGCAGTTCCACGGAGAGGCAGGGACTCCTAGCATCGTACATAAGTATGATGCTAGGAGCCCGGCTCCCTGCACTGTGTTCGGTCCGGGACTTGCGGCCGAAATACGTCCGTCAATTACGGACGTAAATAGTGTGTGTGCACATACCCTAAGGCGCAAATTTTTTGACGATAGCCACACCAGATCCCCGACCACAAACAAGGGGTTAGCAGAACGTCTTCTATCTGCCTGAATCTTTTGTATGCTCTGGGACGCCTCTAGGTTCTTCTGAACCTGGGCCCAGACTGTGCACAGTTCCCGATGAACGACCTCTACCTCGGGATTGTTGGAACTACCAGGTGAAACGGAGGAGAACCGTGGATTAAACCCAAAATTACAGAAAAAGGGGGAGACCCCTGACGAGTTACTGACCCGGTTATTAAGGGAAAATTCGGCGAGGGGAATGAATGAGACTCAATCATAATGACTGTCAGAGATAAAACACCTTAAATATTGTTCTAGAGACTGATTAGTCCTCTCAGTTTGGCCATTAGTTTCAGGATGGAAGGCAGAGGAGAAGGACAGATCAATCTCCAACTTTTTACAGAAAGCTCTCCAAAACAATGAAACAAATTGTACCCCTCTGTCAGAAACAATATTGACAGGGACCCCATGGAGACGCAGGATGTGTTTGACAAACAAGGTAGCTAACGTCTTAGCATTGGGTAGTTTCTTGAGGGGCACAAAGTGGCACATCTTACTGAAGCGGTCTACTACAACCCACACCACCGACTTGCCTTGAGATGGAGGCAAATCGGAGATAAAATCCATGGAGATATGGGTCCAAGGTCTCTGGGGAATGGGCAAAGAACATAGTAAGCCCGCTGGTCGGGACCTGGGAGTCTTGGACCTAGCACAAACTTCACAAGCGGCGACGTAGGCCTTAACGTCTTTAGGCAACCCAGGCCACCAATAGTTTCTGGCAATGAGGTGCTCGGTACCAAGGATGCCTGGATGACCAGATAGTGTGGAGTCATGATTTTCCCTAAGTACCCTTAGCCGGAATTGCAGGGGAACAAACAACTTGTTCTCAGGAAGGTTCCCGGGAGCTGAACCTTGATCAGCCGCAATTTCAGAGACTAAATCAGAATCAATAGAGGAAATGATTATACCTGGAGGCAAAACACAAGCAGGATCTTCCTCCAAAGGAGGGCTGGCCATGAAGCTACGCGACAGTGCATCAGCCTTAATATTTTTAGACCCAGCCCTACCCTTAGGGAGCTGAGCTCCTGGTACCAAATCAATTGCGCAATCGTATTCTCTATGAGGAGGTAACACTTCGGAGGCCTCTTTAGAGAAAACATCAGCGAAGTCCTGAACAAACTCAGGTAGAGTGTTCACCACCTCGGGGGGAGAAATAGAATTAACAGAAAAACATGATGTCATGCATTCATTACCCCATTTGGTAAGATCCCCAGTATTCCAGTCAAACGTGGGATTATGCAACTGCAACCAGGGAAGGCCTAAAACCAAATCGGACGATAATCCCTGCCTCACCACTACAGAGCACTGCTCCAAATGCATGGAGCCAACAAGGAGTTCAAAAACAGGGGTATGCTGTGTAAAATAACCATTAGCAAGAGGAGTGGAGTCGATACCCACTACCGGGACAGGTTTAGGGAAATCAATCAATGGCATAGATAGAGACATAGCAAATTCCACAGACATAATATTAGCAGAAGACCCTGAATCCACGAAGGCACTGCCGGTAGCACACCTACCACCAAAAGAGACCTGAAAGGGGAGCAAGATTTTATTACGTTTTTATATTTACGGGAAATACCTGTGCGCCCAAGTGACCTCCCCGATGGTCACTTAGGCGCGGAAGTTCCTCCGACTGGTTATTCTTACGCCTTGGACATTTGTTCACTTGATGCTTGTCATCCCCACAGTAGAAGCAGAGACCATTCTTCCTGCGGAACTCTCTACGTTGTTGGGGGGACACGGAGGCCCCGAGTTGCATAGGTACCTACGAGTCTTCCGTGGAAGAACGAAGCAACGGAACCTCGGGAGGCATCATGGGGGAGTCAGAGGAGAAAACACAAAAACGTTCAAGTCGTCGTTCCCTGAGACGTCGGTCAAGTCGTACCGCTAAAGCCATAACCTGATCTAGGGAGTCAGAAGAGGGATAGCTAACTAGCAGGTCTTTCAGGGCGTTCGACAGACCCAATCTAAACTGGCACCTTAAGGCAGGGTCATTCCACCGAGAAGCTACACACCACTTCCTAAAGTCAGAACAATACTCCTCAACAGGTCTCTCACCCTGACGTAAGGTCACCAGCTGACTCTCGGCAAAGGCAGTCTTGAACATCCTTTTATTTTTATAGGATGGGACCAGGCTTAGAACTTTAGCAGCAATTTCGCACATTTTCAAGAAAATGTCAAAAGGCTATTTTGACAGGGGCCATTTCAGTTGTGAAGTGGCTTTGAGGGCCTTATATTTTAGAAACCCCCAATAAGTCACTTTAATTTAAAAAACTGCACCCCTCAAAGTATTCAAAACAGCATTTAGAAAGTTTCTTATCCCGTTGTAAATTTCACCTCTACTTTTCCCTAATTCCTATGAAACTTCTGAATTTCTGTTTTTTTTTGTTTTTTTTTTTGCAGAAATTCAGTTTTAATCCTTTTTTTTTCGAACACAGAAGGTTTAACCAGAGACGTGCAACTCAATATTTATTGCACAGATTCTGCAGTTTTTATAAATAGCCTACATGTGGCCCTAGTGTGCTTATGGACTGAAGCTCAGGCCTCAGAAGCAAAGGACACCTAGTGAATTTTGAATTCTTATTAGAATATATTTTAGGCACCATGTCCAGGTTTGAAGAGCTCTTGAGGTGCCAAAACAGTGGAAATCCCCCAAAAGTAACCCCATTTGGGAAACTACACCCCTCAAGGAATTTATGGGTATGGTGAGCATTTTGACCCCACGTTTTTTTTGCAGAAATGATTGGAAGTAGGCCATGAAAATTAAAATCTACATTTTTTTCAAAGAAAATGTAGGTTTAGCAAACAATTTTTTATTTCCACAAGGACTAAAAGAGAAAAATCACCAATTTTGGACACGCGGTAGGGCTCAGAAGGGAAGGAGTGCCATTTGGATTTTGGCATGGTTTTTGGGTGCCATGTCACATTTGCTGAGCCTCTGTAGTACTAGTTTAGTGGAAACATCCCAAAAGTGACTCCATTTGGGAAACTACACCCCTTTAGGAATCATCTACGGGTAAAGTGAAAATTTTGACCACCAAAGGTTTTTTTGCTGAATTAATTAGAATTAAGCCGTGAAAATGAGAAATGTAATTATTTTTCCCCAATAAGATGTCGTTTTAGATTAACATTTTTCGTTTTCACAAGGAATGAAGAAAAAGCCCCCGAACATTTGTTAAGTAATATCTCCCGAGTATGGTAATACCCCATATGTGTTTATAAACTGCTGTTTACATATATGGGAGGGTTCAGACAAAATGGTGTGGTATTTGACTTTTGCAGCGTAGATTTTGCTGGAATGGTTTGCAAACGCCATGTCGCATTCGCAAAACACCTGATGTAACAATAAAAAAGGAACCCCGTTTTAGAAACGACACCCCCAAAAACATTTATCAAGGGGTGTAGTGAGAATTTAGACCCCACAGGTGTTTTTCAGAAATTAATACGCAGTGGATGATGCAAAGTAAAAAGTTAATTTTTTTCCACTGATATGCCTATTCACTGCACAATATACACAGCACAAAGAAAATAGGCTGCACGGCACTCACCACTTTCCAAAGGTGCTTTTAATTCAGTGAACCGAGGTAGGCATAACACGGGAAACATTGACAAAACAGTTGGCCTATAGCCGTTTCATGTACTCCAGACGCTTTCTCAAGTCATAACACGGGGCTTTCCCGTGTCATGCCTGCCTCTGTTCATTGAATTAAAAGCACCTTTGGAAAGCGGTGAGTGCCTTGCAGTCTATTTTCTTTGTGCTGTGTATCTGCTTATACCTCTCCTACGAGCACTGACCACCATCGACTAAAGGTTATTGGACCACAAATCCCAGCAAGCACATAATCTTGTGATGCCACAAGTGACGGTAGTGCCAATCATTCATTCTCTTATTTTCTGAGTTCACCGCACAATATGTTGTGCCCAGCTTGTGCCACTGGAGAATCTTAGCCCATAAATTGTTAAGCGGGTTCTCCAAGGTATGGTATTGCTTTACTTGTGGACATAAACTGCTGTTTGTGCACACTGTTAGGGCTTATTTAGATGAACGTATAATACGTCCGTGCAACGCGCGTGATTTTCACGCGCGTCGCACGGACCTATGTTAGTCAATGTGGCCGTTCAGACTGTCAGTGATTTTCACGCAGCGTATGTCCGCTGCGTGAAACGCACGACATGTCCTATATTTGGCCGTTTTTCGTGCATCACACACCCGGGTGCCTGAAAACCGCACACGGACGCACTTCCGTGTGCTGCGCGTGATGCGTGCAACCGTGGTCAAAACTATGAATGAAAACCGAAAAGCACCACGTGCTTTTCTGTTTACAAACATAAAAACAGTGTGTCATAATCACGCAGCCACGCATCATATGCTGCTGACACATTGAGCTTTTATGGAACTCGTGTGAACTCGTGTGAATCCGGCCTAAGGCTAACAAGGGAAGGAGCGCTATTTGGAGCATGGATTTTGCTTGGTATTAGTTTTGTTTGTGTATTACTGGTATTTCAGTTTATAATTTTGGGGCATATGTAATCTGTGCGGAGTACATCAGTGCATAAGAGGGTATAATATTGGGGTAAATAATACAATTATCCATAGGTGTGTGTTAGGCTGTGAATCAATCTGTTATTCACAGGCCCGTGTCGCACTGATAAATAATGTCCTTTCTTATCCCCCTTTTGTAGCACTCTGCACCTTTTGGGGACATTTCCTCCGTTGTAGTTTGGGAAATTTTTGCTGGGAAAGTGTTGCGCTGGTATATTACGGGCGCCCTCGCTTCCAGCGGATGTGTTATGTCCCTTCCTAGTTCCTAAATTCTAGGGCCCTGAAACTGAAGGAATGTTCCCCTCCAGTCTGCACATCAGGATGTTTTTTCATCACCGCGTTACTTGTGCCATAACTTTATTATTTATTTTTCAGTTGATGGAGCGGAGTGCGGGCTTGTTTTTTGTGAGACAAGCTGTAGATTTTATTGGTACAATTTTTGGACACATACGACTTTTTGATCACTTTTTATTTCATTTTTTGGTAGAGGGAATTACCAAAAACAAGCAATTTTGGAATAGTTTTTTTTTTTTTTCCGCCATTCACCGTGCACCATAAATTACATGTTAACTTTATTCAGTGGCGGATTAAGAAGACCATGGGCCCTGGGCTGTTACCCAAACTTGGGCCCCCCTTCTCCACCACCATCCTGCCGCGCCGTAACTATTGCTAACACTACCTAAACACTAGTACACAAAGTAGGCACATTATGCACAAAGTACACAAAGTACGCACATTATGCACAAAGTACGCACATTATGCACAAAGTACGCACATTATGCACAAAGTACGCACATTATGCACAAAGTACGCACATTATGCACAAAGTACGCACATTATGCACAAAGTACGCACATTATGCACAAAGTACACACAGTACACAAAGTACGCACATTATGCACAAAGTACGCACATTATGCACAAAGTACGCACATTATGCACAAAGTACGCACATTATGCACAAAGTACGCACATTATGCACAAAGTACGCACAGTACACAAAGTAGGCACATTATGCACAAAGTACGCACATTATGCACAAAGTAGGCACATTATGCACAAAGTAGGCACATTATGCACAAAGTAGGCACATTATGCACAAAGTACGCACATTATGCACAAAGTAGGCACATTATGCACAAAGTAGGCACATTATGCACAAAGTACGCACAAAGTACACCCAGTACACAAAGTAGGCACATTATGCACAAAGTACGCACATTATGCACAAAGTACGCACATTATGCACATTATGCACAAAGTACGCACAGTACACAAAGTACCACATTATGCACAAAGTAGGCACATTATGCACAAAGTACGCACATTATGCACAAAGTACGCACATTATGCACAAAGTACGCACATTATGCACAAAGTACGCACATTATGCACAAAGTACGCACATTATGCACATTATGCACAAAGTACGCACAGTACACAAAGTACCACATTATGCACAAAGTAGGCACATTATGCACAAGGTACGCACAGTACACAAAGTACCACATTATGCACAAAGTACGCACATTATGCACAAAGTACGCACATTATGCACAAAGTACACAAAGTAGGCACATTATGCACAAAGTATGCACAGTACACAAAGTACCACATTATGCACAAAGTACGCACATTATGCACAAAGTAAGGACATTATGCACAAAGTACGCACATTATGCACAAAGTAAGGACATTATGCACAAAGTAGGCACATTATGCACAAAGTACGCACATTATGCACAAAGTAAGGACATTATGCACAAAGTAGGAACATTATGCACAAAGTACGCACATTATGCACAAAGTACGCACATTATGCGCAAAGTACGCACATTATGCACAAAGTACGCACATTATGCACAAAGTACGCACAGTACACACATTATGCACAAAGTACGCACAGTACAAAGTACGCACATTATGCACAAAGTAGGCACATTATACACAAAGTATGCATAGTACACAAAGTACACACGAGTATGCACATTATACACAAAGTAGGCACATTATACACGAGTATGCACATTATACACAAAGTACACCTTGTAAACACATGAATATGGACATTAAACATACATGAATATGGACATTAAACACACATGCACTTACCTTTTATGTCTTCACTGCAGCTCTTCTCCTGCTCACAGCACAGAGCCCGCCGACAGTCTCCCCTCCCCCATGTCCCGACAGCTAGCAGCAGAGGAGAGATGTTTAGAGCAGGGAAGGGGGGCTGGAGGGGGAGCTTCTAAAGCAGCACAGACCACGGCTGCTAAGTAGAAGCAAAGCTCGCCTGACAGGTGCGGTCCTGGCACCGGGGCTCCCTCCGGTGCTAGCGACGCCACTGGGCATGAGGGGGTTCGGGCGGTCATAGGCCCCCTGGCAGCCTTGGGCCCCCTGGCAGCCTTGGGCCCCGGGCGACCGCCCGAAACGCCCTAATGATAATCCGCCACTGACTTTATTCTGCGGGTTGATACGATTACAGCAATACCAAATCTTTTTCATGTATTGCAGCTTTTGCACAATAAAATCACTTTTTAAAAAAAAAAATTTGTTTTCTGTGTCGCCATATTCTAAGACCCATTTTTTATTTTCGTGTGGACAATGCTGTGTCAGGGGTCTTGTTTTTACGGGACGGGTTGTTATTTATTGGTACTATTTTGGAGTAAATGTGACTTTTTGATTACTTTTTATTCCATTTTATGGGAGGAGATGTGACCTAAAAACAGATTCTGGCTTTGTTCTTCATTTTTTTGTTTTCTTTTTACGGCGTTCACCGTGTGGGATAAATTACATAGTCGTTTTATAGCTTGGGTCGTTACAGATGCGGCGATACCAATTATGTATAGTTTTATTTTTATTTTTTACGTTTTTGTCCAATAATACTTTTAATGGGGAAAAAGGCACTCTTTTTTTTTTTTTTTTTTGCTTTTATTTGAAACTTGATTTTTCTACAACGTTTTTAGTAACAGTTTTTTTTCTGATCGCTATTTTAATACACAGTGTAGTGTAATAGAGCTGTCAGGTTCTCACTGACAGCAAGCGTATGTGGACCCGCCGGAGGCTTCCATACAAGGCAGACACGGGGGACCATTATATGGCTTCCTTGTCATACCAACCCAGCGGTTGTGTCGCTGAGGTGGCAGTCGGGTAAAAACCCCTCAGATGCTGCACTCTCTATTGAGTGCAGCATCTGCTGTGGTTTGCGGGAGTGCATTCCCAACAGTGCCATATATATACACGGCGGATGTAGTGAAGGAGGTTAAATAAGGGCCCTGGGGGGTGGAAGCCCAAAAGCAGTGAACAAATCCTGTATTTCCAGGAAGCAGGAAGTTCCCACTGCTAGCCCCTCCCCCTCGCCAGATTACATGGGGGGAGCCATAAACCCATGTTCCCCCTTGCACGTGATGTCACACAGATGTGCACGGGAGGGTTTAATAGGACAAACTGTCCCACACTCTTCCCTCTTTTCCTGCCTCTCTCAACAGAGACCAACTCACCAACTTTGGACCACATGAGCCGCTAAGTATCCATGTGTAACAGCAGCTACACGTAACCCTCTCCCCCTCCTTACTTCAACCCTTTATCTGCATATCCCCTGGTACCTGTTTAACCCTTTCCCACCATTTACCTGCTATCCCCTGGTACACAACAATCCATTCCCCTTGTTAACCCTTTATCCTCCTTATTCCGTGTTAACCCTTTAGTTCACAGGGGCAGTTATTGCTAGGAGGGCGCGGGACAGAAACAGTGCGCATGTGTATTGTATTGTAACGTAACTTCTATGTATGATTAGGTAAGTGGGTGGCGGTATAGATTAGGATTGTGATACCATGTTTATACTGTACTACATATAGTGTGAGTATACTCCGTATATATTAACTTGTTATATGTATTGGGGTATACTGATACTATACTGTGATCAGTTACTGTGTTCTGTGTTTGGTGTATTTTATATGTTAGTGTGATTATTGTTAGTAATAAATATTACCCTTTTATTTACTACACAATTGTATTACTTAGCAGCAAAGCGAGTAGACTAACGTTCGTACAAGAGAAAGGTAGGCGAACTAGGCAGAACCCCAGTGACCCTAATGATAAAGGAGGTAGTAATAGTGGGTGACACGGTTGAGTGAACCCTGCTATTATACCAGCACTTTAACAATTATCAAGCTGAGAAAAATAAATGTAATGACCTATCTACCTAAATGTTATTTTCCATGATCCGACAAGGGCGTAGAGCGCAGTGTTCCTCTTCATCCTTCATTGAAGGCGCGTTCTTCTGGTACCAATATTAGTACACTATTCCTCTTCTTCCTACAACAAATTACCCATTCTTTGCCCACAATGTGAGAGGGAATTAGGGGCACAACACTAATTTGAACTGAAACACATTCGCCGACTCAATGTTCGACAACCGTGTATATATTCTGGACTATCAGGCTGAGAAAAATTTATTTAACAACATGTATGTAAACCTTCAGGATATTTACACATGCTGTTAAAAGAAAAAAATCCGGCCTCCTCCTTCCCCTTCTGCCGGCCATTCCATCTCCAGAATTGGTGCATTTTGAAGAAGTGTTATCACACCAAAAATTCCTATCATGTAGGTGAAAGATAGGATAGTGCCTGATGGCCCAGAAAGTACGACACTCTCGAACGCAATTGGTGTCCATATCTACCTAAATGTGATTCTCCATGATCCGACGGGGGCGTAGAGCGCCACATTCCTCTTCATCCTATGGAGGTGCGTTCTTCTGGTACCAATATTAGTACACTATTCCTCTTCTTCCTACAACAAATTACCCTTTCTTTGCCCACAATGTGAGAAAGAATTAGGGGCACAACGCCTATTCGAACTAAAACACATTTGCCGACTGAACGTGCGACAAACTTCTATATATTCTGGACTATCAGGCTGAGAAAAATGTATTTAACAACATGTATGTAAGCCTTTAGGACAATCACACATGCTGTTAAAAGAAAAAAATTCGGCCTTCTCCTACCCCTTCAGCCGGCCATTCCATCTCCAGTATTGGTGCATTTTTTAGAAGTGTTATCACACCAAAAATTCCTATCATGTAGGTGAAAGATAGGAAAGTGCCTGATGGCCCAGAAAGTACGACGCTCTCGAACGCAATTGGTGTCCATATCTATCTAAATGTGATTCTCCATGATCCGATGGGGGCATAGCGCGATGTGCTTCTTCATCCTATGGAGGTGCGTTCTTCTGGTACCAATATTAGTACACTATTCCTCTTCTTCCTACAACAAATTACCCATTATTTGCCCACAATGTGAGAAAGAATTAGGGGCACAACGCCAATTCAAACTAAAACACATTCGCCGACTCAACGTGCGACAAACTATTATATATTCTGGACTATCACGCTGAGAAAAATGTATTTAACAACATGTCTGTAAGCATTCAGGACATTTACACATGCTGTTAAAAGAAAAAAATCCGGCCTCCTCCTTCCCCTTCAGCCGGCCATTCCATCTCCAGAGCAGCTTGACCGTATGGTATGCAAGAAGTGCCCATCAAGCCAATCCAGCTTGTGGGAGGGGCTTCTGGAAGCATGGGGGGAAATTTCTCCCGATTACCTCAGCAAATTAACAGCTAGAATGCCAAAGGTCTGCAATGCTGTAATTGCTGCATATGGAGCATTCTTTGACGAAAGCAAAGTTTGAAGGAGAAAATTATTATTTCAAATATAAATCATTATTTCTAACCTTGTCAATGTCTTGACTATATTTTCTATTTTCTAGTCATTTTGTAACTCATTTGATAAATATAAATGTGAGTTTTCATGGAAAACACAAAATTGTCTGAGTGACCCCAAACTTTTGAACGGTAGTGTGTATATATGTATATATAAAATCCCCATGGAAGTCATCCCACACAGAGCGACCCCTATTGTACGGAGAACATAATTATGATTATTGGCAATACATATCTTTGTGAGCACATAAACCAAAGTCACTTATACCTAACTAATTTTAAGTATGCCAAGCATGTGCAGAAAGAGACCCGATGCATGCCTAGGGGCTCAATGTGCACACACGTGGCATATCTCCAAACAAAAAAGTAAAACAAAAAAAATGTGGAAAAGAAAATAAAAAAGCAGTGAAATCAAATACCTAATAAGTGCGTGTTACATGAATTACGTGTATGCAATTTGATTGCTAATTATCACTAATGTAACCAAGTGAGCTTACAAAAATTAAACAAATAACGTACTGCACGAGAAAACTTTTTATATATATATATTGCAATACATGTAACAGTGAATATAATCAGTAAATGAAGTCATTATGAGTATAGAGAATTATATATATATATATATATATATATATATATATATATATATATATATGTATAAAAAAATATTATATATAAAAGTGAAGAAAAAATGTTAATTAGAATAAAGTGCACCAAAAAACACCAAAACACAAAGGTCTAATCCAATCGACAAAAATATACATATCCCATTCCTATAACATGAGTTCCCATATTACATACATCCTCAAAAGAGTAAACATTCCTCCCCACATATACGAGAAAAATAAACACGTGCAACCCTATGCCAGGTATGATGAAGACATTTCCAATTTCATAGCCGAGTCCCATCCACGGGTGACACTGATGTCTCTATAGGCATCTAATACAGAGAAATTGAAGTCTGTTCTAAAAATATAAGTAAGAAAATTCCATACAAACACCTCCTACACACACAAGATCAAACATAACAGAGAATGGCACTCACTAGTTATTAGTCATTACAAAAACTGAGCAAAACTGACCATCTAATTTAACGCTTTGGGAAAAAACGGTTTGTAGGCTCATAATCCCTTTACATTCACGTTGGGCAAGGGCTTTTTGAATATTACCGCCTCTACGTCTCAAAGAGATTTTGTAAATACTCCTAAACTTCAAGAGCCTCCAATTACCTTGATGATCTCGAAAATGATGAGGTATTGGTTTTAGTTTCATTAATTTTTCGGGTCATCCGTCTTCATGGCTCCTTTTGTGTCCCTCACATGCTCCATAATCCTTACACAAAGTTCTCTTGATATAAGACCTACATATATCAATCGGCAGGGATAAATCGCATAATAAATCACGGCAGTTAAGCGACGTGATGTGACAAATCGTGTATTCCCTTGACCCTGAGGACTGAGTAACATTTTGAGATCCAGTCATAAAAGAACAGGCTCCACAGGGGCATGACCCCCATTTTGACCCTTTAGAGTTGAAAATAAACCCTAAGGTTGGAGCTACATAATGGCTCCTTACTAGAATATCCCTAAGATTGCGTGATCTACGTGAAGTGATCAGAGGAAAGTCTGATAAAACCATACTTAGATCCGCATCTGTATGTAGAATAGGGCAGAATCTCTCAAAAATGGCCTTCATTTCACACCATTGAGCCCAGTGATAAATCTTACCTGTTCATTGCTGTCTCTTTTATTGGGTCTAGGTATGAGTAGATCATTCCTCCGCATATTTTTCGCTCTTCTATATCCATGCTCAATATCTTTTGTTTTATATCCTCTAGCGTGAAATCTTCCCGTAAGGTCAGATGCCTGATTTTCAAAAGCGGGCTCAGTCGAACAAATCCGACATGCTCTTAAAAATTGCCCAGTTGGAACTGCTCTCAATGTCTGTGGAGGGTGAGACGATTTTGCATTAAGAAGAGCGTTGACAGATGTCATCTTTCTAAAGATATCAGAGCCAATTAGTCCATCTGTGGCTTTAACAAATCTGATATCAAGAAACTCAATATCAGTCTGACTCACATTAGAAGTCAGACGGATATTGAGCTGGCTGACCAGGGTTGCCAACCTCCACTTCAGAAATTTCTGGACAACTGATCTAAAATTCACGGACAGACCAAAATTTTTACAAACACATTACAAAATAGTTGCCTGTGTGTTAGGAGTGACTCCCCAATCACCGCTCCGCTTGTAGCTTTCCCTCGCTAACTTAGGTGATGTTTTCTCTGATTAGAGTCATTCACTTTCTTTTGTTTTATCAGTCCGGCCCAGACCACCGTGATTACTTATTCCAGCCATGACTCATCTCTGTAGACAGCCACACAGCCCCCCTTGTAGATGGCCACACAGCCCCCCTTGTAGGCGGCCACACAGCTCCCCCTTGTAGACGGCCACACAGCTCCCCCTTGTAGACGGCCACACAGCTCCCCCTTGTAGACGGCCACACAGCTCCCCCTTGCAGACGGCCACACAGTTCCCCCTTGCAGACGGCCACACAGTTCCCCCTTGCAGACGGTCACACAGTTCCCCCTTGCAGACGGACACACAGTTCCCCCTTGCAGACGGACACACAGTTCCCCCTTGCAGACGGACACACAGTTCCCCCTTGCAGACGGACACACAGTTCCCCCTTGTAGACGGCCACACAGTTCCCCCTTGTAGACGGCCACACAGTTCCCCCTTGTAGACGGCCACACAGTTCCCCCTTGTAGACGGCCACACAGTTCCCCCTCGTAGACGGCCACACAGTTTCCCCTTGCAGACGGCCACACAGTTCCCCCTTGCAGATGGCCACACAGCCCCCCCTTGCAGATGGCTACACAGCTCCCCCTTGTAGATAGCGCCACACACAGCCCCCGGTGTAGATAGCGCCAATTTTTGCAGACTGTCTGTAATTTACGGACGGTTTGCAGCCCCGTGGTTGACATTCAGACCTGCAAGGAAAATGTCAAACTTTCTAATTTCTCCATGACACAAAAACAGTATATCATGAATGAAGCACATCCAAATCAGGATGCCTCCATCATCTGCCTTGGGTAATTGTAGATTCTGTTTCCAATATCTAAGAAAAAGTTTGGCATATGAGGGCACACAAGTCGCCGCCATTGCCATTCCTCTCTTTTGTAGGAAATATCGATCCTTAAACAGAAACCAATAGTTTGGTCCTATTTAAATAGAATCTAGTTGCTGCAATGCCATGCTTGTGTTCAATTGCAGTATAGATTGACTCAACGTCACACGTCACAAAAAAGTCATCCTGTCCCATAAACACCCCCTCCAGTCTATTGAGGACTTCTGTGGAGTCCCGAATGTATGATGGTAAATCACTCACCAGGAGTTTTAGGTAGAAGTCTATGAAACAAGCATTTTGGATCCATAAATTACAGGCTCTAGTCCCCAAAGGACTTAATGGGGAAAATGAGATTGGCAGCTTTATCTAACTATACAATTATTATCTTTTATTTTTGCATCTTCAGTATTGTTATTTAAAAAGCTTTTATTAGTTCTCATTTTAATTTGAAATGCCATTAACTAGTTATTTTATTTAGTCATTACACATACGGATAATGCATCTTATTTTTTTCATGTTTTCAGGCACGCTGACTAATTTTGACCTAGAGGTCAGTCTGTACCCGCTCCCTATGCACAATACGGTATCCTTTACCTTACTTATGACATATATATCCTCTAACTTCGCTATCTGTCCCTCTAAAATCCCCACTTTATTGATTTAATTAACTCCTTTTCCAGCGTTAAGTGTCATGTTAGTATTTTCCCACCAGAGGGCACCAACACACTGCTCCATCCTAATTGCGCATGCGCGGGTACTTATATTGCGTTCCAGCATACGGTCGATGCGCGCTGACATCACTACAGGACGCACTAACGCATCTCTCGTCATCAGGGAGATATATTGGCGCAAAATGGGCTACTCCCCCAGCGTCCTATATGCGGTCAGCCACGTTACTGACCCTAAGCCATAATTTGCAATAAGGTAAGCATACATTTTAGATATCCATTAGAGTGTCTGCCCAAGAGGCCTGTCTAGACAGAGTGCATTATATCTATTTCTCAGAGAGATTACTCATGACATACTGGCCAACCTGTGCCAGGGAGCAACTGTGCACTACCAAACATTTTCTTTATAATACTCTGCATCTGTACCACGGAGCACTCAGATTCACGATCTACTTGACTATTTCGCTATTTAACTATACTACTATTATAGATGTTATATGCTATTTATCCTATGTGAGATATTTTCCTATTGTAACACACATATTCCATACAGCTATTGTTCACCTCGCAAGACCATATGCCAATACCTGCTCCCATGTGATATTGCTCTAGTGGCCGAATGTTATTTGTTCTTCTTTAAATTTTATATTTTCGTTTGTTTCTTTCATTATTTTTTTTTTCTTGTATATATTGTGAGGGTTTAGCATCAGGAGAGGTTGGTACAGCGGTTTCTTTGTAGCCAGAGACATGTGCATTAAAAGTCATAACAGGGCTTTGCCTGTGTTTTTATTCTTGTCAAAGAAACAGCCTCTTGTACAACAAGGCAAAATACAAAATAAATCCGGCTCGTCTGAGCACTAACTAAACAAGATATTATCTAACTATACCGAGTGCCTTCCTACCAGGCACTGGACACAAAGTAACACAGGTCTTTACTCACATAGAATACAGGCTACTCCAGCCTTAGTAGTCTCCAGTCTGAGTCAGGGGTGAGACTCACACACACTGTGTCTGCACCTTTTTATACACAGGCTACAGGTGCAGCTAATTGAGCAGCAGCCTTGTCCTACAAACAGAGATGGACTAGGGATTGGGGAACCCGCCCTGCTCTTCTCCAATCCAACTCCAGGCCCTTTTTCCGGCTTTTCCTTAAGCCGAGATTGGAAAGCTAGAGCTTTCTATTGCAAGAACTACTCATTCCCTGGAGCCTAGGATACATATGACAGGATTCTAGGGGAAATGTACCTTCCCTCAATGACTTTACCTGTCACTGTCTCACAATATCTATCGTGTCCGTAATACGTATAGAGGTATCATATGTATTATTTCTCTTATATATTTTCTTTAGTGCTTGATGAAGATCATAACCTGAAACGTCGCACATGCACATTGGCATAATTAAAAAGATTCAAGAATTTCACTCTAATTTGTTGTGCCGAGTACTTCTGGATTGGGTCCCTACTCGTGCACCCACCACCACAAAGTGCTGTCCGAACCCTTGACATCTATGAAATAACAGACAGTCCAACACAGACTCCCTTTGCCGGAGGCTATTGGTTTCCCTGGGGGGTCCACTAGGCTTTTATGAACTTTGGAGGGGGGGTAGATACAAAGTTGCTATTACTGGTTTATCTACAACCAAACCTTCAAGTGTAGTTTTAAACGGTAGGTTTAGCTGTTTTTGTGTTTTAATTAAGAATTTTGTATTTTTCTCTACAATGAATGGATATTCTTTATTATTGCATTAAGGGAAGTTTCCGTCGGTTTATATATATCTTATAAGGGTTCCCATGTGCAGTGATTATGGGTTAATTGTATGACCTCACATACATGTGGTATTCTGTCTCAATTTAATTAGTACATAGGTATTGTGCACCGGAAGCTATTTCTCTAGGGGTAAATATGTCCACAATAATGGGCTTCACAGAGGTAACATAGAGGGTGGTAAAATTTCTGATTACACAAATAGTACTAGGACAATCCTTTTACCGTATTTTTCAGACTATAAGACGCAGTTTTGAGCAAGAATAAGTCTTGCTAAAAAGTCCCTGCATCTTATAGCCCGCAGTCAAGGTACCCGGCATCGCCAGGCGCCATGACCGCTTCATTATTTAACCCCTTCCCGACCCATGACATGCTGGCACATCATGGAGCTGGAGGGGGATGATGTATGAAGCGGGCTCACGCGCTGAGCCCGCTCCATACACTGCAGGTGTCCGCTTCTGACACGCTGCTCGAACGTCCAGGAACAGCGATTTCGCTGTTCCTGGCAGCTTAAAGGGCTTGTGCCATAAAACACATGTATCCCCCATCCACAGGTTAGAGGATACATGTGTGATCGATAAGGAGAACAGGACCGAAAGTTACCAAGAGTGCTGCATGAGAAGCTTTGACTTCCGTGTTCTGTGTCCCGCAGCTTCATAGATATCAATGGGATTCTTCTGCACATGCGCGAGCAGCTCTCCATTGATCTCTATGGAGCTGCAGAACAGATAAGCCGGACACAGAATCCAGAAGTCCAGGCTTCTCATGTAGCGCTTTGGGTGACTTTCGGACCCTGTTCTGCTTATCGCTAGGGGTCCCAGCGGTCAGACCCCCAGCAATCTCACGTGTTGCCCCTATCCTGTGGATAGGGGATAAATGCGTTTTACGGCAAACCCATTTAACTAGTTAAATACTGTGGTCAATAGCGACCGCGGCATTTATAGGGGTTTTTCTATGAAGGACATTTATGACATATCCACAGGATATAATCCAAAAAATAAAGTGTTTGAAGCAGCACAAATCCCGATAGCAACCATGCTTTTTCTGAATATCCACAGGATATGTCATAAATGTCAGATAGATGCAGGTCCCACCCCTGAGACCCGCACCTAGCTCTAGAACGGGGCCCCCTAAACCCCGTTCTAGCTTTCTGTGCTCTCCCTGCCCCTTGATTGCATGTGGAGTTACTGAAACTGCGTAACCCGCGGAGCTACGCTGTTTCCATAACTCCCAGAGAACTGAACAGTAGTTACGGAAACAGCTTGCATGCTATGTTGCTTACGTAACTGCCATTCACTACTATGGGAGTTAGGGAAACCACGTAGTTGCGCTGTTTCAGTAATTCCACATGTAGCCAAGTGGCCGCTGGTTCAAGTCCCCTAGGGGAACTAATAAAATGTGTAAAAAAAAAAAAAAAATATTAAAAGTTTAAAAAAAAACTTTTCACATTTTTCCCCAAGCACAATGTAATAAATAAAATAATTTGGTATCGCTGTGCCCGTAAAAGTCCGATCTATAACAATATACCATTATTTAACTCGCACAATGAGTTTAAAAATGTAAAACATCAAAATAGTTTTTGGGTCACTTTAGTGCTTAAAATATGAAATGAAAAAAAAAGTGATGAAAACAATCGTATGTACCAAAAAATTGTGCCAATAAAACTACAGCTCGTCCTGCAAAAAGTAAGCCCTCACACCACTCAATCGATAAAAAAAATTATAAAAAAATGTTGGCTCTCAGAATGTGGTGAAACAGAATAAAAAAAAATTATATATTTTTTTTTCCTACTCTCTGTCTAAAACCTGGGTGTGTCTTATGGTCAGGTGCGTCTTATAGTCCGAAAAATATGGTCGTTTGAAAACATTAATTTCCCATAGGAAAATATAACAGCATTTGTTTAAGCTGCTTTATTTTTCAGGAACTGCAATGATCAGCGTAATGATTGCACCGAGGCACCCATAGGATCCCCGCAGACCCTTTACTGCAGTACCTGACTTATTAACAGACTTGCACATACAGCATATGCCCTAACAAGACATATATACAGAAGTTGTCTTCATGAGATAATCCCTTTCATAATAAATATGAATAAATACACATTGAAAATTGAATTTTAAAAGGATTTAAAAAACAAAAATTTAACTTTCAAGATATTACTCTAGGCATGAATGAGAGGCTGCACTTTGCCAAGTTTGGGGGCTAAATGGTGCATGACACAGAGCTAAAGATACAGATTTGAAGTGACATGCTCCACACCACTCAAGCACTGCTTTAGGCTTCAAGGTCCATGGAGATTTGTGGACCACTTAATTGGGAGGATGAACCTTAAACCTAACTAAAAACTCTAGTGTGGTGCCCTATAAGGTCTCACAGGGCCACACCCAATAATTTTACTTGGGGGTGCCCTTGGCTCACTGCTGCTCCCGCCCTCCTTCAAAATTCTGTAGATTCCCAATCCCTCTCTGGAAAATTCGGCGGTAACCACGGTCCACCCTCCTCCTCTACGTCTAACAAGATGTCAAAGCTGAGGAGAGAAACGAGTGCAAATCACCGGAGTCAGCCATAGTGACTCTTGTTAGACTATTTCTCTCTCTGTACTGCAGACTGCACTGGTGTGCTCTTCTTCTCTTTAGGCTCTTGACTTGCTGACCCTCTGACGTGACATGTTGCTCACAAGAATGAAATCTAAGGGGCGGAAAAATCATAACAAATAGTACCACACACACTAAGGGTATGTTCACACGGTCTGTTTTAGGGCCGTAAACGCCCGAAAAATCGGACGCAGAACGCCTCCAAACATCTGCCCATTGATTTCAATGGGAAAAACGGCGCTCTGTTCCAACGGGCCGTTTTTTTACACGGCCGTGAAAAAGAAGTGCAGGTCACTTCTTGGGACGTTTTTGGAGCCGTCTTTCATTGACTCTATAGAAAACTGCTCCAAAAATCGCTTAAAAAACGTCTGCAAATCAGGAGCTGTTTTCCCTTGAAAACAGCTTCGTATTTTCAGAGTTTATTGAGTTTGCGTGTGAACATCTTAACACCCGCATAAGTAGAAAATTAAGGATGGAGGCAACGGAAGCATCAAATATATAAATAAATTCAGTCCACAGATCAAACCCCTAAACTAAGATAGACCCCAAAATTAATTTACAACTCAGACCAGACCTATAAATAAATTAAGACCAAGGATCAGATTACAAAATGAACTCAAACCTCAGACCAGATCCCAAAATTAATTCGGACCCCAGATGTGATCCCTACATTGATACAGACCCCAGACCAAACTCCTAAATAAATACAGACCCCAGACCAAACCCCGGAAATTAATACAGACCCTAGGCCAAACCCTATCATTATTTCAAAACCAAGACCAGACCCCACAATTACTTCAGATCTCAAACTAAACCTCCTAAATAAATCAGACCACAGACCAGACCCCTAAATAAATACAGACCCCAAAATTATCAGTCCTTAGACCAGACCCCCTAAATAATTCCAGCCCTCTAAAACTAAAATAAATAGAGACCCTGAGACCAGAGAAAAAAAACTCCAGACCCCAGTATTTACTTACAGCTCCTCGCTTCAAGGTCTTCTTTACCTCCGTAAAAGTTGGAACCTAAATCTCCCCCAAGGGTGTGCGCAGTTTAATTGTCACAAAACCCAATTAAATGGAAGTCAGACCATTATCTGGATTTGGAGGATTACTTAAAGAGAAACTTAGATAAATAATTTTGTGTAATTTTCTCCATAATTATGTTGGAGACTGATATACTCCTACACAAAACATTTGTGTTATTGTTACTAAAGATGATTATACATGTTACTGAATTATAGGGTGCACTTATTTTTTTTCACCATTATTCTGAATGTTGGAACTTTTTTGAAAAAATTGCTACACATTGAAATCGTTTGTGTTTTTTTGTTGTCCCCAGAGGTTATTTGTTTACATATAGAAAGTTGTGGAAGATCAGACAATTGTTATTTAGGCCCTGATATATAAAATCCTAGAATTGATGCGGGGTGGAGTGAACTTCCTTTTTCCCATGACTGTATATACATTGTAGCTCATTTTAGTATAGACGTACTATGGCTGCTAAGGTTACATCTTAGATTGTAACACAATTCCCCTTTATGTTGTGTCCATCCTCTATAGATCCATTCCTAGCATTCCTCTATGTGGGATTGCTTCTCCCCTATGTGCTATCATAGTCTATAGAAGATTCCATGTTCTGTATATCCTGATTCAGTTCATGTTTCTTCTCCTCTCAATAGGATTTGTATTGGATACTTTCTAATTGGATAACTGCTAATATCATGGTGATCTATTCTATATGCCCTTGTATGGGCAGTGCCATTCTCCACAATAAAATGTTGCCCTATAGATATTTATTAGGGTTTGGTCCCTGTCTAGTTCTCTTATAAGACATTTTTAATAAAGAAACTCTCGTCACCACATAATGTTACAATGTATGGCTACAGGTATGACTGTTGGAATAAACCATTGTAGCATATTAAGGGGAGTACATGTACAGTGAAGGAAATAAGTATTTGATCCCTTGCTGATTTTGTACGTTTGCCCACTGTCTAAGCCATGAACAGTCTAGAATTTTTAGGCTAGGTTAATTTTACCAGTGAGAGATAGATTATATTTAAAAAAAAAAACAGAAAATCACATAGTCAAAATTATATATATTTATTTGCATTGTGCGCAGAGAAATAAGTATTTGATCCCTTTGGCAAACAAGACTTAATACTTGGTGGCAAAACCCTTGTTGGCAAGCACAGCAGTCAGACTTTTTTGTAGTTGATGATGAGGTTTGCACACATGTTAGATGGAATTTTGGCCCACTCCTCTTTGCAACTCGGATCTTCAGCTCCCTCCATAAGTTTTCGATGGGATTAAGGTCTGGAGACTGGCTAGGCCACTCCATGACCTTAATGTGCTTCTTTTTGAGCCACTCCTTTGTTGCCTTGGCTGTATGTTTTAGGTCATTGTCGTGCTGGAAGACCCAGCCACGAGCCATTTTTAATGTCCTGGTGGAGGGAAGGACGTTGTCACTCAGGATTTGACGGTACATGGCTCCATCCATTCTCCCATTGATGCGGTGAAGTAGTCCTGTGCCCTTAGCAGAGAAACACCCCCAAAACATAATGTTTCCACCTCCATGCTTGACAGTGGGGACGGTGTTCTTTGGGTCATAGGCAGCATTTCTCTTCCTCCAAACACGGCGAGTTGAGTTAATGCCAAAGAGCTCAATTTTAGTCTCATCTGACCACAGCACCTTCTCCCAATCACTCTCAGAATCATCCAGATGTTCATTTGCAAACTTCAGACGGGCCTGTACATGTGCCTTCTTGAGCAGGGGGACCTTGCGGGCACTGCAGGATTTTAATCCATTACGGTGTAATGTGTTACCAATGGTTTTCTTGGTGACTGTGGTCCCAGCTGCCTTGAGATCATTAACAAGTTCCCCCGTGTAGTTTTCGGCTGAGCTCTCACCTTCCTCAGGATCAAGGATACCCCACGAGGTGAGATTTTGCATGGAGCCCCAGATCGATGTCGATTGACAGTCATTTTGTATGTATTCCATTTTCTTACTATTGCACCAACAGTTGTCTCCTTCTCAACCAGCGTCTTACTTATGGTTTTGTAGCCAATTCCAGCCTTGTGCAGGTCTATGATCTTGTCCCTGACATCCTTAGAAAGCTCTTTAGTCTTGCCCATGTTGTAGAGGTTAGAGTCAGACTGATTAATTGAGTCTGTGGACAGGAGTCTTTTATACAGGTGACCATTTAAGACAGCTGTCTTTAATGCAGGCACCAAGTTGATTTGGAGCGTGTAACTGGTCTGGAGGAGGCTGAACTCTTAATGGTTGGTAGGGGATCAAATACTTATTTCTCTGTGCACAATGCAAATAAATATATGTAATTTTGACTATGTGATTTTCTGTTTTTTTTTTTAAATATAATCTATCTCTCACTGGTAAAATTAACCTAGCCTAAAAATTCTAGACTGTTCATGTCTTTGACAGTGGGCAAACTTACAAAATCAGCAAGGGATCAAATACTTATTTCCTTCACTGTACATAGGAAGATAAATTGCAACATTATAACTAACCCAAAAAATACACATACACATTATATTACTGCTGCTGTGGCAGCACACAGGGGGTACGGGAACAAGTTTACTGTGTGGAGGGGGAGCATTCAGCTTCTTTACTGTTCATAGAAAACCCCAGTGGTGATTGGTTTGTTCCTGAAGCTTCAGCCAATAGCTGCTTAGCACTTAACAGGTTTAAAAAGAGGGCGTGGTTCTGGCAACTGTCGCTGCAACCCTTGTAAGGCTGGGTTCACACGACCTATTTTCAGACGTAAACGAGGCGTATTATGTCTCGTTTTATGCCTGAAAATAGGGCTACAATACGTCGGCAAACATCTGCCCATTCATTTGAATGGGTTTGCCGACGTACTGTGCAGACGACCTGTAATTTACGCGTCGTCGTTTGACAGCTGTCAAACGACGACACGTAAATTGACTGCCTCGGCAAAGAAGTGCAGGACACTTCTTTGCAACGTAATTTGAGCCGTTCTTCATTGAAGTCAATGAAGAGCAGCTCAAGATTTACGAGCGTCACAGATGCCTCGCATATTACGAGGAGGAGCTTTTACGTCTGAAACGAGGCAGCTGTTTTCTCCTGAAAACAGTCCTGTCTTTTCAGACGTAAAAGCCTCTCATCGTATGCACATACCCTAATGTGCAGAGCAACTGTCAGACTTCTGGGGCGTTGGGCAAGTTACACTACAAGGAACATGTGAAGAACTGGAGTGTAAGGGCCATTCTTACAGAAGTAAAGCACCTGGTATGTTAAATGCACTTACTTCATCTCTTTCATCACTACATCATTTTTGCCACTTTAAGTTCTTTTATTTTCACGATATATAATTTCACACTGTAATTTTTTTATCTCCCATACTGGGTTGGGCTTGAGTGAGAATCTGCCAACTGATACCAATTCAAATGTATGAAGGGAAAAACCAGTGACATAAGGGGTTGGCGGCTGATACATATTTACTCATGATGGCAAAATGTTTTATGGATACTGTGACAGCAGAACGGTGGGCTGCAGGGAGTCGGACCCCCACCAATCTGATATTAATGACCTACCTGAAGGATAGGTCATCAATACAAAAGCAACAGAAAACCCCTTCCCGCCGCAGCCCTTTTTCAGATTTTCATTTTCGTTTTTTCCTCCCCACAATCCAAAAGCCATAACGTCTTTATTTTTCCGTCGATATAGTCCTATGAGGGCTTGATTTTTGCGGGATGAGTGGTAGTTTTTCGTAGCACTATTTATTTTGCCATATACTGTACTAGGAAACGTGAAAAAAAATTATTTGTGGAGAAGAAAATGAAAAAAAACAGCGATTCCTCCATGTTTTTTTGTGCGCCGTTTTTACGGAATTCACTGTGCAATTAAAACATGTTAACTTTATTCTGTGGGTCAATACGATTGCGGCGATACCAAATACATATAGTTTTTCCTATATTTTATTATTTTTACAAGTAAAAACCTAAGTGTAAAAAAGAAAATTGATTTTGTGCCGCCAAATTCCGAGAGCCATAACTTTTTTATTTTTCCGTCGATTAAGTGGCATGAGGGCTTATTTTTTGTGGGATAAGCTGTCGTTTTTAATAATACCATTTTGTGGTACATGCAACGTTTTGACTCATCGTGCGACAAACTTCTATATATTCTGGGCTATCAGGCTGAGAAAAATGTATTTAACAACATGTATGTAAGCCTTCAGGGCATTCACACATGCTGTTAAAAGAAAAAAGTCCGGCCTCCTCCTACCCCTTCAGCCGGCCATTCCATCTCCAGAATTGGTGCATTTTTTAGAAGTGTTATCACATCAAAAATTCCTATCTTGTAGGTGAAAGATAGGATAGTGCCTGATGGCCCAGAAAGTACGACGCTCTCGAACGCAATTAGTGTCCATATCTACCTAAATGTGATTCTCCATGATCCGACTGGGGCGTAGCGCGCCACATTCCTCTTCATCCTACGGAGGCGCGTTCTTCTGGTACCAATATTAGTACACTATTCCTCTTCTTCCTACAACAAATTACCCATTATTTGCCCACAATGTGAGAAAGAATTAGGGGCACAACGCCAATTCGAACTAAAACACATTTGCCGACTCAACGTGCGACAATCTTCTATATATTCTGGACTATCAGGCTGAGAAAAATGTATTTAACAACATGTATGTAAGCCTTCAGGGCATTCACACATGCTGTTAAAAGAAAAAAATCCGGCCACCTCCTACCCCTTCAGCCGGCCATTCCATCTCCAGAATTGGTGAATTTTTTAGAAGTGTTATCACATCAAAAATTCCTATCTTGTAGGTGAAAGATAGGATAGTGCGTGATGGCCCAGAAAGTACGACGCTCTCGAACGCAATTAGTGTCCATATCTACCTAAATGTGATTCTCCATGATCCGACTGTAGCGTAGCCCGCCACATTCCTCTTCATCCTACGGAGGCGCGTTCTTCTGGTACCAATATTAGTACACTATTCCTCTTCTTCCTACAACAAATTACCCATTCTTTGCCCACAATGTGGGAAAGAATTAGGGGCACAACGCCAATTCGAACTGAAACACATTCGCTGACTCAACTTGTGACTAACTTCTATAAATTCTGGACTATCAGGCTGAGAAAAATGTATTTAACAACATGTATATAAGCCTTCAGGACATTCACATATGCTGTTAAAAGAAAAAAATCCGGCCTCCTCCTACCCCTTCAGCCGGCCATTCCATCTCCAGAATTGGTGCATTTTTTAGAAGTGTTATCACATCAAAAATTCCTATCATGTAGATGAAAGATAGGATAGTGCCTGATGGCCCAGAAAGTACGACGCTCTCGAACGCAATTGGTGTCTATATCTACCTAAATGTGATTCTCCATGATCCGACTGGGGCGTAGCGCGCCCCATTCCTCTTCATCCTACGGAGGCGCGTTCTTCTTGTACCAATAGAGGTACACTATTCCTCTTCTTCCTACAACAAATTACCCATTCTTTGCCCACAATGTGGGAAAGAATTAGGGGCACAACGCCAATTCGAACTAAAACACATTCGCCGACTCAACGTGCGACAAACTTCTATATATTCTGGACTATCAGGCTGAGAAAAATGTATTTAACAACATGTATATAAGCCTTCAGGACATTCACACATGCTGTTAAAAGAAAAAAATCCAGCCTCCTCCTACCCCTTCAGCCGGCCATACAATCTCCAGAATTGGTGCATTTTTTAGAAGTGGTATCACACCAAAAATTCCTATCATGTAGGTGAAAGATAGGAAAGTGTCTGATGGCCCAGAAAGTACGACGCTCTCGAACGCAATTGGTGTCCACATCTACCTAAATGTGATTCTCCATGATCCGACTGGGGCATAGCGCGCCACATTCCTCTTCATCCTACGGAGGCGCGTTCTTCTGGTACCAATAGAGGTACACTATTCCTCTTCTTCCTACAACAAATTACCCATTCTTTGCCCACAATGTGAGAAAGAATTAGGGGCACAACGCCAATTCGAACTAAAACACATTCGCCGACTCAACGTGCGACAAACTTCTATATATTCTGGACTAACAGGCTGAGAAAAATGTATTTAACAACATGTATGTAAGACTTCAGGACATTCACACATGCTGTTAAAAGAAAAAGATCCGGCCTCCTCCTACCCCTTCAGCCGGCCATTCCATCTCCAGAATTGGTGCATTTTTTAGAAGTGGTATCACACCAAAAATTCCTATCATGTAGGTGAAAGATAGGAAAGTGCCTGACGGCCCAGAAAGTACGACGCTCTCGAACGCAATTGGTGTCCATATCTACCTAAATATGATTCTCCATGATCCGACTGGGGCGTAGCGCGCCACATTCCTCTTCATCCTACGGAGGCGCGTTCTTCTGGTACCAATATTAGTATACTATTCCTCTTCTTCCTACAAGAAATTACCCATTCTTTGCCCACAATGTGAGAAAGAATTAGGGGCACAACGCCAATTCGAACTAAAACACATTTGCCGACTCAACGTGCGACAAACTTCTATATATTCTGGACTATCAGGCTGAGAAAAATGTATTTAACAACATGTATGTAAGCCTTCAGGACATTCACACATGCTGTTAAAAGAAAAAGATCCGGCCTCCTCCTACCCCTTCAGCCGGCCATTCCATCTCCAGAATTGGTGCATTTTTTAGAAGTGGTATCACACCAAAAATTCCTATCATGTAGGTGAAAGATAGGAAAGTGCCTGATGGCCCAGAAAGTACGACGCTCTCGAACGCAATTGGTGTCCATATCTACCTAAATGTGATTCTCCATGATCCGACTGGGGCGTAGCGTGCCACATTCCTCTTCATCCTACGGAGGCGCGTTCTTCTGGTACCAATATTAGTACACTATTCCTCTTCTTCCTACAACAAATTACCCATTCTTTGCCCACAATGTGGGAAAGAATTAGGGGCACAACGCCAATTCGAACTGAAACACATTCGCCGACTCAACTTGTGACAAACTTCTATAAATTCTGGACTATCAGGCTGAGAAAAATGTATTTAACAACATGTATATAAGCCTTCAGGACATTCACACATGCTGTTAAAAGAAAAAAATCCGGCCTCCTCCTACCCCTTCAGCCGGCCATTCGATCTCCAGAATTGGTGCATTTTTTAGAAGTGTTATCACACCAAAAATTCCTATCATGTAGGTGAAAGATAGGAAAGTGCCTGATGGCCCAGAAAGTACGACGCTCTCGATCGCAATTGGTGTCCATATCTACCTAAATGTGATTCTCCATGATCCGACTGGGGCGTAGCGCGCCACATTCCTCTTCATCCTACGGAGGCGCGTTCTTCTGGTACCAATATTAGTACACTATTCCTCTTCTTCCTACAACAAATTACCCATTCTTTGCCCACAATGTGAGAAAGAATTAGGGGCACAACGCCAATTCGAACTGAAACACATTCGCCGACTCAACTTGCGACAAACTTCTATATATTCTGGACAATCAGGCTGAGAAAAATGTATTTAACAACATGTATATAAGCCTTCAGGACATTCACACATGCTGTTAAAAGAAAAAAATCCGGCCTCCTCCTACCCCTTCAGCCGGCCATTCCATCTCCAGAATTGGTGCATTTTTTAGAAGTGTTATCACACCAAAAATTCCTATCATGTAGGTGAAAGATAGGAAAGTGCCTGATGGCCCAGAAAGTACGACGCTCTCGAACGCAATTGGTGTCCATATCTACCTAAATGTGATTCTCCATGATCCGACTGGGGCGTAGCGCGCCACATTCCTCTTCATCCTACGGAGGCGCGTTCTTCTGGTACCAATATTAGTACACTATTCCTCTTCTTCCTACAACAAATTACCCATTCTTTGCCCACAATGTGAGAAAGAATTAGGGGCACAACGCCAATTCGAACTAAAACACATTCGCCGACTCAACATGCGACAAACTTCTATATATTCTGGACTAACAGGCTGAGAAAAATGTATTTAACAACATGTATGTAAGCCTTCAGGACATTCACACATGCTGTTAAAAGAAAAAGATCCGGCCTCCTCCTACCCCTTCAGCCGGCCATTCCATCTCCAGAATTGGTGCATTTTTTAGAAGTGTTATCACACCAAAAATTTCTATCATGTAAGTGAAAGATAGGAAAGTGCCTGATGGCCCAGAAAGTACGACGCTCTCGAACGCAATTGGTGTCCATATCTACCTAAATGTGATTCTCCATGATCCGACTGGGGCGTAGCGCGCCACATTCCTCTTCATCCTACGGAGGCGCGTTCTTCTGGTACCAATATTAGTACACTATTCCTCTTCTTCCTACAACAAATTACCCATTCTTTGCCCACAATGTGAGAAAGAATTAGGGGCACAACGCCAATTCGAACTGAAACACATTCGCCGACTCAACTTGCGACAAACTTCTATATATTCTGGACTATCAGGCTGAGAAAAATGTATTTAACAACATGTATATAAGCCTTCAGGACATTCACACATGCTGTTAAAAGAAAAAAATCCGGCCTCCTCCTACCCCTTCAGCCCGCCATTCCATCTCCAGAATTGGTGCATTTTTTAGAAGTGTTATCACACCAAAAATTCCTATCATGTAGGTGAAAGATAGGAAAGTGCCTGATGGCCCAGAAAGTACGACGCTCTCGAACGCAATTGGTGTCCATATCTACCTAAATGTGATTCTCCATGATCCGACTGGGGCGTAGCGCGCCACATTCCTCTTCATCCTACGGAGGCGCGTTCTTCTGGTACCAATATTAGTACACTATTCCTCTTCTTCCTACAACAAATTACCCATTCTTTGCCCACAATGTGGGAAAGAATTAGGGGCACAACGCCAATTCGAACTGAAACACATTCGCCGACTCAACTTGTGACAAACTTCTATAAATTCTGGACTATCAGGCTGAGAAAAATTTATTTAACAACATGTATATAAGCCTTCAGGACATTCACACATGCTGTTAAAAGAAAAAAATCCGGCCTCCTCCTACCCCTTCAGCCGGCCATTCCATCTCCAGAATTGGTGCATTTTTTAGAAGTGTTATCACACCAAAAATTCCTATCATGTAGGTGAAAGATAGGAAAGTGCCTGATGGCCCAGAAAGTACGACGCTCTCGAACGCAATTGGTGTCCATATCTACCTAAATGTGATTCTCCATCATCCGACTGGGGCGTAGCGCGCCACATTCCTCTTCATCCTACGGAGGCGCGTTCTTCTGGTACCAATATTAGTACACTATTCCTCTTCTTCCTACAACAAATTACCCATTCTTTGCCCACAATGTGAGAAAGAATTAGGGGCACAACGCCAATTCGAACTGAAACACATTCGCCGACTCAACTTGCGACAAACTTCTATATATTCTGGACTAAGAGGCTGAGAAAAATGTATTTAACAACATGTATGTAAGCCTTCAGGACATTCACACATGCTGTTAAAAGAAAAAGATCCGGCCTCCTCCTACCCCTTCAGCCGGCCATTCCATCTCCAGAATTGGTGCATTTTTTAGAAGTGTTATCACACCAAAAATTTCTATCATGTAGGTGAAAGATAGGAAAGTGCCTGATGGCCCAGAAAGTACGACGCTCTCGAACGCAATTGGTGTCCATATCTACCTAAATGTGATTCTCCATGATCCGACTGGGGCGTAGCGCGCCACATTCCTCTTCATCCTACGGAGGCGCGTTCTTCTGGTACCAATATTAGTACACTATTCCTCTTCTTCCTACAACAAATTACCCATTCTTTGCCCACAATGTGGGAAAGAATTAGGGGCACAACGCCAATTCGAACTGAAACACATTCGCCGACTCAACTTGTGACAAACTTCTATAAATTCTGGACTATCAGGCTGAGAAAAATTTATTTAACAACATGTATATAAGCCTTCAGGACATTCACACATGCTGTTAAAAGAAAAAAATCCGGCCTCCTCCTACCCCTTCAGCCGGCCATTCCATCTCCAGAATTGGTGCATTTTTTAGAAGTGTTATCACACCAAAAATTCCTATCATGTAGGTGAAAGATAGGAAAGTGCCTGATGGCCCAGAAAGTACGACGCTCTCGAACGCAATTGGTGTCCATATCTACCTAAATGTGATTCTCCATGATCCGACTGGGGCGTAGCGCGCCACATTCCTCTTCATCCTACGGAGGCGCGTTCTTCTGGTACCAATATTAGTACACTATTCCTCTTCTTCCTACAACAAATTACCCATTCTTTGCCCACAATGTGGGCAAAGAATTAGGGGCACAACGCCAATTCGAACTGAAACACATTCGCCGACTCAACTTGTGACAAACTTCTATAAATTCTGGACTATCAGGCTGAGAAAAATGTATTTAACAACATGTATATAAGCCTTCAGGACATTCACACATGCTGTTAAAAGAAAAAAATCCGGCCTCCTCCTACCCCTTCAGCCGGCCATTCCATCTCCAGAATTGGTGCATTTTTTAGAAGTGTTATCACACCAAAATTTCCTATCATGTAGGTGAAAGATAGGAAAGTGCCTGATGGCCCAGAAAGTACGACGCTCTAGAACGCAATTGGTGCCCATATCTACCTAAATGTGATTCTCCATGATCCGACTGGGGCGTAGCGCGCCACATTCCTCTTCATCCTACGGAGGCGCGTTCTTCTGGTACCAATATTAGTACACTATTCCACTTCTTCCTACAAGAAATTACCCATTCTTTGCCCACAATGTGAGAAAGAATTAGGGGCACAACGCCAATTCGAACTGAAACACATTCGCCGACTCAACGTGCGACAAACTTTTATACATTCTGGACTATCAGGCTGAGAAAAATATATTTAACAACATGTATGTAAGCCTTCAGGGCATTCACACATGCTGTTAAAAGAAAAAAATCCGGCCTCCTCCTACCCCTTCAGCCGGCCATTCCATCTCCAGAATTGGTGCATTTTTTAGAAGTGTTATCACATCAAAAATTCCTATCTTGTAGGTGAAAGATAGGATAGTGCCTGATGGCCCAGAAAGTACGACGCTCTCGAACGCAATTAGTGTCCATATCTACCTAAATGTGATTCTCCATGATCCGACTGGGGCGTAGCGCGCCACATTCCTCTTCATCCTACGGAGGCGCGTTCTTCTGGTACCAATATTAGTACACTATTCCTCTTCTTCCTACAACAAATTACCCATTCTTTGCCCACAATGTGGGAAAGAATTAGGGGCACAACGCCAATTCGAACTGAAACACATTCGCCGACTCAACTTGTGACAAACTTCTATAAATTCTGGACTATCAGGCTGAGAAAAATGTATTTAACAACATGTATATAAGCCTTCAGGACATTCACACATGCTGTTAAATGAAAAAAATCCGGCCTCCTCCTACCCCTTCAGCCGGCCATTCCATCTCCAGAATTGGTGCATTTTTTAGAAGTGTTATCACACCAAAAATTCCTATCATGTAGGTGAAAGATAGGAAAGTGCCTCATGGCCCAGAAAGTACGACGCTCTCGAACGCAATTGGTGTCCATATCTACCTAAATGTGATTCTCCATGATCCGACTGGGGCGTAGCGCGCCACATTCCTCTTCATCCTACGGAGGCGCGTTCTTCTGGTACCAATATTAGTACACTATTCCTCTTCTTCCTACAAGAAATTACCCATTCTTTGCCCACAATGTGAGAAAGAATTAGGGGCACAACGCCAATTCGAACTAAAACACATTTGCCGACTCAACGTGCGACAAACTTCTATACATTCTGGACTATCAGGCTGAGAAAAATATATTTAACAACATGTATGTAAGCCTTCAGGGCATTCACACATGCTGTTAAAAGAAAAAAATCCGGCCTCCTCCTACCCCTTCAGCCGGCCATTCCATCTCCAGAATTGGTGCATTTTTTAGAAGTGTTATCACACCAAAAATTCCTATCATGTAGGTGAAAGATAGGAAAGTGCCTCATGGCCCAGAAAGTACGACGCTCTCGAACGCAATTGGTGTCCATATCTACCTAAATGTGATTCTCCATGATCCGACTGGGGCGTAGCGCGCCACATTCCTCTTCATCCTACGGAGGCGCGTTCTTCTGGTACCAATATTAGTACACTATTCCTCTTCTTCCTACAACAAATTACCCATTCTTTGCCCACAGTGTGAGAAAGAATTAGGGGCACAACGCCAATTCGAACTAAAACACATTTGCCGACTCAATGTGCGACAAACTTCTATATATTCTGGACTATCAGGCTGAGAAAAATGTATTTAACAACATGTATGTAAGCCTTCAGGGCATTCACACATGCTGTTAAAAGAAAAAAATCCGGCCTCCTCCTACCCCTTCAGCCGGCCATTCCATCTCCAGAATTGGTGCATTTTTTAGAAGTGTTATCACATCAAAAATTCCTATCTTGTAGGTAAAAGATAGGATAGTGCCTGATGGCCCAGAAAGTACGACGCTCTCGAACGCAATTGGTGTCCATATCTACCTAAATGTTATTCTCCATGATCCGACTGGGGCGTAGCGCGCCACATTCCTCTTCAACCTACGGAGGCGCGTTCTTCTGGTACCAATATTAGTACACTATTCCTCTTCTTCCTACAACAAATTACCCATTCTTTTCCCACAATGTGAGAAAGAATTAGGGGCACAACGCCAATTCGAACTGAAACACATTCGCCGACTCAACTTGCGACAAACTTCTATATATTCTGGACTATCAGGCTGAGAAAAATGTATTTAACAACATGTATATAAGCCTTCAGGACATTCACACATGCTGTTAAAAGAAAAAAATCTGGCCTCCTCCTACCCCTTCAGCCGGCCATTCCATCTCCAGAATTGGTGCATTTTTTAGAAGTGTTATCACACCAAAAATTTCTATCATGTAGGTGAAAGATAGGAAAGTGCCTGATGGCCCAGAAAGTACGACGCTCTCGAACGCAATTGGTGTCCATATCTACCTAAATGTGATTCTCCATGATCCGACTGGGGCGTAGCGCGCCACATTCCTCTTCATCCTACGGAGGCGCGTTCTTCTGGTACCAATATTAGTACACTATTCCTCTTCTTCCTACAAGAAATGACCCATTCTTTGCCCACAATGTGGGAAAGAATTAGGGGCACAACGCCAATTCGAACTGAAACACATTCGCCGACTCAACTTGTGACAAACTTCTATAAATTCTGGACTATCAGGCTGAGAAAAATGTATTTAACAACATGTATATAAGCCTTCAGGACATTCACACATGCTGTTAAAAGAAAAAAATCCGGCCTCCTCCTACCCCTTCAGCCGGCCATTCCATCTCCAGAATTGGTGCATTTTTTAGAAGTGTTATCACACCAAAAATTCCTATCATGTAGGTGAAAGATAGGAAAGTGCCTGATGGCCCAGAAAGTACGACGCTCTCGAACGCAATTGGTGTCCATATCTACCTAAATGTGATTCTCCATGATCCGACTGGGGCGTAGCGCGCCACATTCCTCTTCATACTACGGAGGCGCGTTCTTCTGGTACCAATATTAGTACACTATTCCTCTTCTTCCTACAAGAAATTACCCATTCTTTGCCCACAATGTGAGAATTAGGGGCACAACGCCAATTCGAACTGAAACACATTCGCCGACTCAACGTGCGATAAACTTCTATATATTCTGGACTATCAGGCTGAGAAAAATGTATTTAACAACATGTATGTAAGCCTTCAGGGCATTCACACATGCTGTTAAAAGAAAAAAATCCGGCCTCCTCCTACCCCTTCAGCCGGCCATTCCATCTCCAGAATTGGTGCATTTTTTAGAAGTGTTATCACATCAAAAATTCCTATCTTGTAGGTGAAAGATAGGATAGTGCCTGATGGCCCAGAAAGTACGACGCTCTCGAACGCAATTAGTGTCCATATCTACCTAAATGTGATTCTCCATGATCCGACTGGGGCGTAGCGCGCCACATTCCTCTTCATCCTACGGAGGCGCGTTCTTCTGGTACCAATATTAGTACACTATTCCTCTTCTTCCTACAACAAATTACCCATTCTTTGCCCACAATGTGGGAAAGAATTAGGGGCACAACGCCAATTTGAACTGAAACACATTCGCCGACTCAACTTGTGACAAACTTCTATAAATTCTGGACTATCAGGCTGAGAAAAATGTATTTAACAACATGTATATAAGCCTTCAGGACATTCACACATGCTGTTAAATGAAAAAAATCCGGCCTCCTCCTACCCCTTCAGCCGGCCATTCCATCTCCAGAATTGGTGCATTTTTTAGAAGTGTTATCACACCAAAAATTCCTATCATGTAGGTGAAAGATAGGAAAGTGCCTGATGGCCCAGAAAGTACGACGCTCTAGAACGCAATTGGTGCCCATATCTACCTAAATGTGATTCTCCATGATCCGACTGGGGCGTAGCGCACCACATTCCTCTTCATCCTACGGAGGCGCGTTCTTCTGGTACCAATATTAGTACACTATTCCTCTTCTTCCTACAACAAATTACCCATTCTTTGCCCACAATGTGGGAAAGAATTAGGGGCACAACGCCAATTCGAACTGAAACACATTCGCCGACTCAACTTGTGACAAACTTCTATAAATTCTGGACTATCAGGCTGAGAAAAATGTATTTAACAACATGTATATAAGCCTTCAGGACATTCACACATGCTGTTAAAAGAAAAAAATCCGGCCTCCTCCTACCCCTTCAGCCGGCCATTCCATCTCCAGAATTGGTGCATTTTTTAGAAGTGTTATCACACCAAAAATTCCTATCATGTAGGTGAAAGATAGGAAAGTGCCTGATGGCCCAGAAAGTACGACGCTCTCGAACGCAATTGGTGTCCATATCTACCTAAATGTGATTCTCCATGATCCGACTGGGGCATAGCGCGCCACATTCCTCTTCATCCTACGGAGGCGCGTTCTTCTGGTACCAATATTAGTATACTATTCCTCTTCTTCCTACAAGAAATTACCCATTCTTTGCCCACAATGTGAGAAAGAATTAGGGGCACAACGCCAATTCGAACTAAAACACATTTGCCGACTCAACGTGCGACAAACTTCTATACATTCTGGACTATCAGGCTGAGAAAAATATATTTAACAACATGTATGTAAGCCTTCAGGGCATTCACACATGCTGTTAAAAGAAAAAAATCCGGCCTCCTCCTACCCCTTCAGCCGGCCATTCCATCTCCAGAATTGGTGCATTTTTTAGAAGTGTTATCACACCAAAAATTCCTATCATGTAGGTGAAAGATAGGAAAGTGCCTCATGGCCCAGAAAGTACGACGCTCTCGAACGCAATTGGTGTCCATATCTACCTAAATGTGATTCTCCATGATCCGACTGGGGCGTAGCGCGCCACATTCCTCTTCATCCTACGGAGGCGCGTTCTTCTGGTACCAATATTAGTACACTATTCCTCTTCTTCCTACAACAAATTACCCATTCTTTGCCCACAGTGTGAGAAAGAATTAGGGGCACAACGCCAATTCGAACTAAAACACATTTGCCAACTCAATGTGCGACAAACTTCTATATATTCTGGACTATCAGGCTGAGAAAAATGTATTTAACAACATGTATGTAAGCCTTCAGGGCATTCACACATGCTGTTAAAAGAAAAAAATCCGGCCTCCTCCTACCCCTTCAGCCGGCCATTCCATCTCCAGAATTGGTGCATTTTTTAGAAGTGTTATCACATCAAAAATTCCTATCTTGTAGTTGAAAGATAGGATAGTGCCTGATGGCCCAGAAAGTACGACGCTCTCGAACGCAATTGGTGTCCATATCTACCTAAATGTTATTCTCCATGATCCGACTGGGGCGTAGCGCGCCACATTCCTCTTCAACCTACGGAGGCGCGTTCTTCTGGTACCAATATTAGTACACTATTCCTCTTCTTCCTACAACAAATTACCCATTCTTTTCCCACAATGTGAGAAAGAATTAGGGGCACAACGCCAATTCGAACTGAAACACATTCGCCGACTCAACTTGCGACAAACTTCTATATATTCTGGACTATCAGGCTGAGAAAAATGTATATAACAACATGTATATAAGCCTTCAGGACATTCACACATGCTGTTAAAAGAAAAAAATCTGGCCTCCTCCTACCCCTTCAGCCGGCCATTCCATCTCCAGAATTGGTGCATTTTTTAGAAGTGTTATCACACCAAAAATTCCTATCATGTACGTGAAAGATAGGAAAGTGCCTGATGGCCCAGAAAGTACGACGCTCTCGAACGCAATTGTTGTCCATATCTACCTAAATGTGATTCTCCATGATCCGACTGGGGCGTAGCGCGCCGCATTCCTCTTCATCCTACGGAGGCGCGTTCTTCTGGTACCAATATTAGTATACTATTCCTCTTCTTCCTACAAGAAATTACCCATTCTTTGCCCACAATGTGAGAAAGAATTAGGGGCACAACGCCAATTCGAACTAAAAAACATTTGCCGACTCAACGTGCGACAAACTTCTATATATTCTGGACTATCAGGCTGAGAAAAATGTATTTAACAACATGTATATAAGCCTTCAGGACATTCACACATGCTGTTAAAAGAAAAAATCCGGCCTCCTCCTACCCCTTCAGCCGGCCATTCCATCTCCAGAATTGGTGCATTTTTTAGAAGTGTTATCACACCAAAAATTCCTATCATGTAGGTGAAAGATAGGAAAGTGCCTGATGGCCCAGAAAGTACGACGCTCTAGAACGCAATTGGTGCCCATATCTACCTAAATGTGATTCTCCATGATCCGACTGGGGCGTAGCGCGCCACATTCCTCTTCATCCTACGGAGGCGCGTTCTTCTGGTACCAATATTAGTACACTATTCCTCTTCTTCCTACAACAAATTACCCATTCTTTGCCCACAATGTGGGAAAGAATTAGGGGCACAACGCCAATTCGAACTGAAACACATTCGCCGACTCAACTTGTGACAAACTTCTATAAATTCTGGACTATCAGGCTGAGAAAAATGTATTTAACAACATGTATATAAGCCTTCAGGACATTCACACATGCTGTTAAAAGAAAAAAATCCGGCCTCCTCCTACCCCTTCAGCCGGCCATTCCATCTCCAGAATTGGTGCATTTTTTAGAAGTGTTATCACACCAAAAATTCCTATCATGTAGGTGAAAGATAGGAAAGTGCCTGATGGCCCAGAAAGTACGACGCTCTCGAACGCAATTGGTGTCCATATCTACCTAAATGTGATTCTCCATGATCCGACTGGGGCATAGCGCGCCACATTCCTCTTCATCCTACGGAGGCGCGTTCTTCTGGTACCAATATTAGTATACTATTCCTCTTCTTCCTACAAGAAATTACCCATTCTTTGCCCACAATGTGAGAAAGAATTAGGGGCACAACGCCAATTCGAACTAAAACACATTTGCCGACTCAACGTGCGACAAACTTCTATATATTCTGGACTATCAGGCTGGGAAAAATATATTTAACAACATGTATGTAAGCCTTCAGGGCATTCACACATGCTGTTAAAAGAAAAAAATCCGGCCTCCTCCTACCCCTTCAGCCGGCCATTCCATCTCCAGTATTGGTGCATTTTTTAGAAGTGTTATCACACCAAAAATTCCTATCATGTAGGTGAAAGATAGGAAAGTGCCTCATGGCCCAGAAAGTACGACGCTCTCAAACGCAATTGGTGTCCATATCTACCTAAATGTGATTCTCCATGATCCGACTGGGGCGTAGCGCGCCACATTCCTCTTCATCCTACGGAGGCGCGTTCTTCTGGTACCAATATTAGTACACTATTCCTCTTCTTCCTACAACAAATTACCCATTCTTTGCCCACAGTGTGAGAAAGAATTAGGGGCACAACGCCAATTCGAACTAAAACACATTTGCCGACTCAATGTGCGACAAACTTCTATATATTCTGGACTATCAGGCTGAGAAAAATGTATTTAACAACATGTATGTAAGCCTTCAGGGCATTCACACATGCTGTTAAAAGAAAAAAATCCGGCCTCCTCCTACCCCTTCAGCCGGCCATTCCATCTCCAGAATTGGTGCATTTTTTAGAAGTGTTATCACACCAAAAATTCCTATCATGTAGGTGAAAGATAGGAAAGTGCCTGATGGCCCAGAAAGTACGACGCTCTCGAACGCAATTGGTGTCCATATCTACCTAAATGTGATTCTCCATGATCCGACTGGGGCGTAGCGCGCCACATTCCTCTTCATACTACGGAGGCGCGTTCTTCTGGTACCAATATTAGTACACTATTCCTCTTCTTCCTACAAGAAATTACCCATTCTTTGCCCACAATGTGAGAATTAGGGGCACAACGCCAATTCGAACTGAAACACATTCGCCGACTCAACGTGCGATAAACTTCTATATATTCTGGACTATCAGGCTGAGAAAAATGTATTTAACAACATGTATGTAAGCCTTCAGGGCATTCACACATGCTGTTAAAAGAAAAAAATCCGGCCTCCTCCTACCCCTTCAGCCGGCCATTCCATCTCCAGAATTGGTGCATTTTTTAGAAGTGTTATCACATCAAAAATTCCTATCTTGTAGGTGAAAGATAGGATAGTGCCTGATGGCCCAGAAAGTACGACGCTCTCGAACGCAATTAGTGTCCATATCTACCTAAATGTGATTCTCCATGATCCGACTGGGGCGTAGCGCGCCACATTCCTCTTCATCCTACGGAGGCGCGTTCTTCTGGTACCAATATTAGTACACTATTCCTCTTCTTCCTACAACAAATTACCCATTCTTTGCCCACAATGTGGGAAAGAATTAGGGGCACAACGCCAATTTGAACTGAAACACATTCGCCGACTCAACTTGTGACAAACTTCTATAAATTCTGGACTATCAGGCTGAGAAAAATGTATTTAACAACATGTATATAAGCCTTCAGGACATTCACACATGCTGTTAAATGAAAAAAATCCGGCCTCCTCCTACCCCTTCAGCCGGCCATTCCATCTCCAGAATTGGTGCATTTTTTAGAAGTGTTATCACACCAAAAATTCCTATCATGTAGGTGAAAGATAGGAAAGTGCCTGATGGCCCAGAAAGTACGACGCTCTAGAACGCAATTGGTGCCCATATCTACCTAAATGTGATTCTCCATGATCCGACTGGGGCGTAGCGCACCACATTCCTCTTCATCCTACGGAGGCGCGTTCTTCTGGTACCAATATTAGTACACTATTCCTCTTCTTCCTACAACAAATTACCCATTCTTTGCCCACAATGTGGGAAAGAATTAGGGGCACAACGCCAATTCGAACTGAAACACATTCGCCGACTCAACTTGTGACAAACTTCTATAAATTCTGGACTATCAGGCTGAGAAAAATGTATTTAACAACATGTATATAAGCCTTCAGGACATTCACACATGCTGTTAAAAGAAAAAAATCCGGCCTCCTCCTACCCCTTCAGCCGGCCATTCCATCTCCAGAATTGGTGCATTTTTTAGAAGTGTTATCACACCAAAAATTCCTATCATGTAGGTGAAAGATAGGAAAGTGCCTGATGGCCCAGAAAGTACGACGCTCTCGAACGCAATTGGTGTCCATATCTACCTAAATGTGATTCTCCATGATCCGACTGGGGCATAGCGCGCCACATTCCTCTTCATCCTACGGAGGCGCGTTCTTCTGGTACCAATATTAGTATACTATTCCTCTTCTTCCTACAAGAAATTACCCATTCTTTGCCCACAATGTGAGAAAGAATTAGGGGCACAACGCCAATTCGAACTAAAACACATTTGCCGACTCAACGTGCGACAAACTTCTATATATTCTGGACTATCAGGCTGGGAAAAATATATTTAACAACATGTATGTAAGCCTTCAGGGCATTCACACATGCTGTTAAAAGAAAAAAATCCGGCCTCCTCCTACCCCTTCAGCCGGCCATTCCATCTCCAGTATTGGTGCATTTTTTAGAAGTGTTATCACACCAAAAATTCCTATCATGTAGGTGAAAGATAGGAAAGTGCCTCATGGCCCAGAAAGTACGACGCTCTCAAACGCAATTGGTGTCCATATCTACCTAAATGTGATTCTCCATGATCCGACTGGGGCGTAGCGCGCCACATTCCTCTTCATCCTACGGAGGCGCGTTCTTCTGGTACCAATATTAGTACACTATTCCTCTTCTTCCTACAACAAATTACCCATTCTTTGCCCACAGTGTGAGAAAGAATTAGGGGCACAACGCCAATTCGAACTAAAACACATTTGCCGACTCAATGTGCGACAAACTTCTATATATTCTGGACTATCAGGCTGAGAAAAATGTATTTAACAACATGTATGTAAGCCTTCAGGGCATTCACACATGCTGTTAAAAGAAAAAAATCCGGCCTCCTCCTACCCCTTCAGCCGGCCATTCCATCTCCAGAATTGGTGCATTTTTTAGAAGTGTTATCACACCAAAAATTCCTATCATGTAGGTGAAAGATAGGAAAGTGCCTGATGGCCCAGAAAGTACGACGCTCTCGAACGCAATTGGTGTCCATATCTACCTAAATGTGATTCTCCATGATCCGACTGGGGCGTAGCGCGCCACATTCCTCTTCATACTACGGAGGCGCGTTCTTCTGGTACCAATATTAGTACACTATTCCTCTTCTTCCTACAAGAAATTACCCATTCTTTGCCCACAATGTGAGAATTAGGGGCACAACGCCAATTCGAACTGAAACACATTCGCCGACTCAACGTGCGATAAACTTCTATATATTCTGGACTATCAGGCTGAGAAAAATGTATTTAACAACATGTATGTAAGCCTTCAGGGCATTCACACATGCTGTTAAAAGAAAAAAATCCGGCCTCCTCCTACCCCTTCAGCCGGCCATTCCATCTCCAGAATTGGTGCATTTTTTAGAAGTGTTATCACATCAAAAATTCCTATCTTGTAGGTGAAAGATAGGATAGTGCCTGATGGCCCAGAAAGTACGACGCTCTCGAACGCAATTAGTGTCCATATCTACCTAAATGTGATTCTCCATGATCCGACTGGGGCGTAGCGCGCCACATTCCTCTTCATCCTACGGAGGCGCGTTCTTCTGGTACCAATATTAGTACACTATTCCTCTTCTTCCTACAACAAATTACCCATTCTTTGCCCACAATGTGGGAAAGAATTAGGGGCACAACGCCAATTTGAACTGAAACACATTCGCCGACTCAACTTGTGACAAACTTCTATAAATTCTGGACTATCAGGCTGAGAAAAATGTATTTAACAACATGTATATAAGCCTTCAGGACATTCACACATGCTGTTAAATGAAAAAAATCCGGCCTCCTCCTACCCCTTCAGCCGGCCATTCCATCTCCAGAATTGGTGCATTTTTTAGAAGTGTTATCACACCAAAAATTCCTATCATGTAGGTGAAAGATAGGAAAGTGCCTGATGGCCCAGAAAGTACGACGCTCTAGAACGCAATTGGTGCCCATATCTACCTAAATGTGATTCTCCATGATCCGACTGGGGCGTAGCGCACCACATTCCTCTTCATCCTACGGAGGCGCGTTCTTCTGGTACCAATATTAGTACACTATTCCTCTTCTTCCTACAACAAATTACCCATTCTTTGCCCACAATGTGGGAAAGAATTAGGGGCACAACGCCAATTCGAACTGAAACACATTCGCCGACTCAACTTGTGACAAACTTCTATAAATTCTGGACTATCAGGCTGAGAAAAATGTATTTAACAACATGTATATAAGCCTTCAGGACATTCACACATGCTGTTAAAAGAAAAAAATCCGGCCTCCTCCTACCCCTTCAGCCGGCCATTCCATCTCCAGAATTGGTGCATTTTTTAGAAGTGTTATCACACCAAAAATTCCTATCATGTAGGTGAAAGATAGGAAAGTGCCTGATGGCCCAGAAAGTACGACGCTCTCGAACGCAATTGGTGTCCATATCTACCTAAATGTGATTCTCCATGATCCGACTGGGGCATAGCGCGCCACATTCCTCTTCATCCTACGGAGGCGCGTTCTTCTGGTACCAATATTAGTATACTATTCCTCTTCTTCCTACAAGAAATTACCCATTCTTTGCCCACAATGTGAGAAAGAATTAGGGGCACAACGCCAATTCGAACTAAAACACATTTGCCGACTCAACGTGCGACAAACTTCTATATATTCTGGACTATCAGGCTGGGAAAAATATATTTAACAACATGTATGTAAGCCTTCAGGGCATTCACACATGCTGTTAAAAGAAAAAAATCCGGCCTCCTCCTACCCCTTCAGCCGGCCATTCCATCTCCAGTATTGGTGCATTTTTTAGAAGTGTTATCACACCAAAAATTCCTATCATGTAGGTGAAAGATAGGAAAGTGCCTCATGGCCCAGAAAGTACGACGCTCTCAAACGCAATTGGTGTCCATATCTACCTAAATGTGATTCTCCATGATCCGACTGGGGCGTAGCGCGCCACATTCCTCTTCATCCTACGGAGGCGCGTTCTTCTGGTACCAATATTAGTACACTATTCCTCTTCTTCCTACAACAAATTACCCATTCTTTGCCCACAGTGTGAGAAAGAATTAGGGGCACAACGCCAATTCGAACTAAAACACATTTGCCGACTCAATGTGCGACAAACTTCTATATATTCTGGACTATCAGGCTGAGAAAAATGTATTTAACAACATGTATGTAAGCCTTCAGGGCATTCACACATGCTGTTAAAAGAAAAAAATCCGGCCTCCTCCTACCCCTTCAGCCGGCCATTCCATCTCCAGAATTGGTGCATTTTTTAGAAGTGTTATCACATCAAAAATTCCTATCTTGTAGGTGAAAGATAGGATAGTGCCTGATGGCCCAGAAAGTACGACGCTCTCGAACGCAATTGGTGTCCATATCTACCTAAATGTGATTCTCCATGATCCGACTGGGGCGTAGCGCGCCACATTCCTCTTCAACCTACGGAGGCGCGTTCTTCTGGTACCAATATTAGTACACTATTCCTCTTCTTCCTACAACAAATTACCCATTCTTTTCCCACAATGTGAGAAAGAATTAGGGGCACAACGCCAATTCGAACTAAAACACATTTGCCGACTCAACGTGCGACAAACTTCTATATATTCTGGACTATCAGGCTGAGAAAAATGTATTTAACAACATGTATGTAAGCCTTCAGGGCATTCACACATGCTGTTAAAAGAAAAAAATCCGGCCTCCTCCTACCCCTTCAGCCGGCCATTCCATCTCCAGAATTGGTGCATTTTTTAGAAGTGTTATCACACCAAAAATTCCTATCATGTAGGTGAAAGACAGGAAAGTGTCTGATGGCCCAGAAAGTACGACGCTCTCGAACGCAATTGGTGTCCACATCTACCTAAATGTGATTCTCCATGATCTGACTGGGGCATAGCGCGCCACATTCCTCTTCATCCTACGGAGGCCCGTTCTTCTGGTACCAATAGAGGTACACTATTCCTCTTCTTCCTACAACAAATTACCCATTCTTTGCCCACAATGTGGGAAAGAATTAGGGGCACAACGCCAATTTGAACTGAAACACATTCGCCGACTCAACTTGTGACAAACTTCTATAAATTCTGGACTATCAGGCTGAGAAAAATGTATTTAACAACATGTATATAAGCCTTCAGGACATTCACACATGCTGTTAAAAGAAAAAAATCCGGCCTCCTCCTACCCCTTCAGCCGGCCATTCCATCTCCAGAATTGGTGCATTTTTTAGAAGTGTTATCACACCAAAAATTCCTATCATGTAGGTGAAAGATAGGAAAGTGCCTGATGGCCCAGAAAGTACGACGCTCTCGAACGCAATTGGTGCCCATATCTACCTAAATGTGATTCTCCATGATCCGACTGGGGCGTAGCGCGCCACATTCCTCTTCATCCTACGGAGGCGCGTTCTTCTGGTACCAATATTAGTACACTATTCCTCTTCTTCCTACAAGAAATGACCCATTCTTTGCCCACAATGTGGGAAAGAATTAGGGGCACAACGCCAATTCGAACTGAAACACATTCGCCGACTCAACTTGTGACAAACTTCTATAAATTCTGGACTATCAGGCTGAGAAAAATGTATTTAACAACATGTATATAAGCCTTCAGGACATTCACACATGCTGTTAAAAGAAAAAAATCCGGCCTCCTCCTACCCCTTCAGCCGGCCATTCCATCTCCAGAATTGGTGCATTTTTTAGAAGTGTTATCACACCAAAAATTCCTATCATGTAGGTGAAAGATAGGAAAGTGCCTGATGGCCCAGAAAGTACGACGCTCTCGAACGCAATTGGTGTCCATATCTACCTAAATGTGATTCTCCATGATCCGACTGGGGCGTAGCGCGCCACATTC